>NC_057813.1:475700667-475706290 GCF_018294505.1 Triticum aestivum | reverse complement strand
GTAGCTAGAAGGAGATTGTTAAGTGTGAGTGTGTGTTTTGCCCATCCAGGCGGAAGTTATGTGCACAAAAGAGGAGAACGATTCGATGTGGCGTTAGGATTGAGGGTAATTAACTACGTATGGAGACATAGAGACCTTGAACGTGCATGTGTGAGAGGTATACATGTATACGTGGGATGTGTGTGTGTGCGTGCGTGCGCATGATCGAAATAAAATAAAGAAGGCATAAGTCCTGAGATCAACGACATGGGAGAGACGGATCGGTATGAAAATATGCATGCATGTGAGAATGCAGGGAAGAAGGCCTGATAATTGAGCATGTGTTTTTGTCTTTAAGAGATAATGGCGTGGGATGGAGCATGCATCTATGGCGAGCAGAGGCGGTGAGGCGCAACGATTGTGAAAAAGAGATCAACCTATAAATGCATATGTATGGATAGACATATATAGTGTGGGTGATAGGAAGCAAGACTCCATGCGAAAAATAAATATTGACGGAGAAACTACAGATAGATACATAGATGGAGATGCTAGCTAGAGAGACATCCGTTAGTTTGGGTTTCGGAGATGACCGTCAGGTGGTTCAAAGGGTGAAGTTATATATGTGTGTGAGAGGGCACTTGACTGCATGTAGAGAGAAACATATGTAGTGTGCGTGATAGGAATCAAGAGTGAGGGCGAGAAAGAACGTTGATGGAGAAACAGATAAATAGAAAGATAAAGATGCTAGCTAGTGTGCGCTGGAGATAGGAGTCGAATGGATCAGAAGGCTGGGTTATGTGTGTGGGTGTGAGAGAGATAGAGAGAGGGTGCATGTGAGTCACATACAAACAGATATCAGAGAGAAATGAGATCCAGAGAGACGGAGTTTTGTGTCTGCGAGAGAGAAAGATATTTCACAATGAGAGTGATAGCTAGAAAGACATATGGGGGAACGCAAGATATCTCTAGGGAGAGAGGGTGTGTTTGAGCGACATACAAGAGAACAATGGAGAAATATGAGACCCTGGGAGACAGAGTTTGTGTTTGCGTGTGAGAAAGAGATATCGAAAAGGAAGAGTCGTAGGTTCTCATATCTAAGGAGCGAAAGACATCTCTGTATGAGGGGTGTGCAAGTGGCACACATGGGAATAGTCGAGAGAAATGAGACCCCGGGAGACAAAGTTTTGTGTTTGTGTGAGAGAAAGAGATTCCACATGGAGAATCATAGCTAGAGACACATAGCAGGGAGCGAGATATACTTAGAGAGAGATAGAGTGATGAAGGTCGAGGGAGAGAGTACCGTCAGTGTGTTACCAAGATAAAAGATCATTGTCGACATACAGGTAGCACGAGAGATGCTTGAGAGACGATGAACGCGTATAGGTCCAGAGAGATAGTCCTATATAAGCATGAGTGATAGCTATATGAGATGAATATATGGATTAAAGGGGATTCAAATATTTAAACTAGAGATCACGACATCGATAATATCATAACGCAAATTGGTGTATCAAACATGCATGTTCATTTGAATTTGGGCACACGTGTAATGTTATATAGTTTATCAATATTGGTGATCCATAGATTCTTCAATTACAAACAATGCATGGTTTATATGAAATTAATGTCTAAACGGGATTACACTATATGTTGCGTGTGTGAAACACATTATACATGTTTGAGAAGTTAAAAAAACCACATGAAACACACATTAATCGGAGACAGTTAGCGAGGAATGCATACATTGGATTTCAACATAAAGTGGTTTCAAATATTTGAAAATCCAAATTGATGGATACAACCTTATGAATCTGAGATCATGCCATTTGTAAACCATATTTATGTATAAATGGTGTTGTGCTTTTGAAAGTATATATAAAAAAATGATGTATATAGAATGTAATTCCAATTGAAAATGGATCCCGCCCGGAAAAAAAATAGTAGAATACAAACGGGATTCGAATTGAGTTGGCACGGTAAATGTGCACTGTGCAAAATTTGAACGAAGCGGGGAAAGTCGCAGTAACCGCCCGAAACCAAAATCTGTGAGATGGAAATCACTACTGCCTATCCCTGCCACGCAAAGCCTATCTGCTGGATATCTATAGGTTTTGATAGGGGTAGGTTTGTAATTTCACCCAAACGTGGCGTAACCGCCTCTCACCCGGATTCATACACGGTGGGCGCCAAAACACAATGTGCCCTCGTCCGAAATCGACTCCCTCCCCGATTCATATTCGTACATGGTGGGTGCCAAAAACAAACTCTCGTCGGCAAATATTCGGTGTATGCGAGATTACCGTCCTATCCCCAACCGACTAATGTTGCTGTGATGAATTAGAAATTTGAAATGGGGGCTAAGTTTGTAAATTTCCTCGCATTTGAGACAAGATCGCCCTGAATACATGGTTCCCCCCTTCCTCTCTACCTCCCTTTTCCCCATTCGTACTCCGTGGGCGCCAAAACACCCTCTCCACCCCACCCTCCTCCGTCCGCCGCCGTCCACCACCCCATCCACCGCCGTCCTCCTCCACCATGACGGAGCTCATACCCCGATGCCGCCGTCCATTACAAGAGATCGACCTCTCTCATCCATGCCTTTGGACCGGGATCCTTGCATCCCATCCTCTCGCTTCATCCCCGCTGTCGTCCACCTTGCCGGCGCCGCTCCTATGACCATCTCGTCCACCGCGCCCTGCCGCCACCGTCTACCCTCCTAGATCTGCTTCCACGCTGCCGATAGCCATCGCTACCGCAGCACCGTCAAATTCTTAGCAGATGCGTGCACGGCGCCGCACCATAGGCGGTACTCTTTCGTATCTGCTCAACTTATTTATCGCAGCAAGAAAATAGATCGCCACTGCTTTACTCTGATTTCTTGTCTTGGTTGCGAAGTTGCCTTTGTCCGGTTTGCACCTTCAGATCCGCCATGGCACGCTCAACACTATACTCCCAATGCTTATGATTTCCCCTTTTATATTCCACACTAGTTAAATCACAGTAGACTAAATTTCAAAATTGGGTCAGTCGATTTTTCAGAGCTCGCCGGAGTTCGCCGGTGCGATCCAAGGGGCTCGGGTGGTTGTGGGGCCTCGCCGAACGAAGAAAACTCGACGCGGGTGGGGGGTGGGGGTGGCGGAGGAACACAGGCGGTGGGGGCCGGTGGTCCGATCGGCGGCCCGTGCGGTGTTCTGTATGGGAAGAATCAGAGACGAGGAAGAAGAAGGGTTAGGAGACGTAGGATCTTCATCCAACCGCCTGAAATGGTCGAGAGACAGCTGGGAGTTGCATTCTTAATGCACTCTGGTTCATCATGTGTGGGCACTGCGCAACCAACATTTTATTATCCAAAATCTTCTTGCTCTTCTTTACCATGTTCGATAGTGCTGGCCTGTACGTGATCGATAGGCTTTCAATTACTAGCGGCAATACAACACTGTATTTTCAAGCCAGTTCCACTTTCCCGATTTATATATCGTGGTTATGGTGTACCCCTGTTATGTACACTATGATCTGCCTAGTTGCTGTGTGCTCTTGTTATCATGGTTTGGCAATAAACTCTCTATACAGTATATTATGAACCTATCATCTGCCAGCTATCCTTACTTCCGGAGCCTATTTTTTTGTGTACTTGTGCCAGATTATATAAATGCATGCACGATATTACAGCACACATGAGCTCTCTCATCAGAATCCAGTGATAGCACATAAGTGTTTATAGGGGTGCCCCTATATTAGAATATCATCTGCATTACAAAGATAATCTCACAACTATTTATGTTTTCATGGTTCTCAGATATTATACGCAATTACAGTGAATATCAGAATCCGTGCATCAGAAGAATATTGTGAACACTTCAATGACTTACAAAATTGGCACCAAGGCATTGAGTGCCATTCTGGAAGCAATGAAACTCGTACGCTCCCCACCTGTTGATTCTTGTTTAGAATATCATCCTAATGACTATTCTAACCTCGAGGAGTCAAAGGCAGATGACCTGTCCTGTTCACCCATCAAGGTGCCTGTTCTAATTTGGCAAGGTTTTATTGATTGCGCATATCGTGCATATGTTGTCTTGCATTTCTTCTACTTTGTTGCACCACCATCTGCTTAGTTTACTCATCATATAACTCGAGATGCCATGCCCATCCATTATCAATACATATTCCATCTGTCGTCATACCATGTTTTTTCACTCAAATGCTGTTCTTGTGCATCAGACATCAAAAAGGAAGAGGTGGATTGCCGAACCTGAAGGAGCACCAGCAAAGTCCTTGAAAAACGTGGTGGTGCCGGAGAAATCAGACAGTGCCCCACTTATATTGGCTGTACAACCAGTGACACAAAACATAGGACCGACTCCAGCAGACTGTACCCATACTTCACTGGCCACACCACTAGCCCCACCACACAGGACCTGCACTCTAGCAAAAGGTATACCGATTTCATTTGCCATAGCACCAGCCATACCATAGAAAAATCCCACTCCAGCAAAAAGTACAGCAAGTCCACCGGCTGAAGACCTATCCCAACTGCAGAGACGGCCAATTCCTGCAGATTGGAACCCCATTCCATTTATTCCCAGTTTAAAAGACAATGCTTTCAATGTTGTTAGGGACTACATGCATATATTCCCATCATGGGACGATTATAGTGAAGACAAACACCATTTTCACATCTTCCTGTCCAACTTACGTGTAAGTGCTATTATTCATGGTTATTATTTTCCTGTTTTCGGCTGATCGAACACATCAATGATTTACATTACATTGTTGTAACTAGGTGAGGGTCAATCTAGATAGTCATGACGAGCAAAGCTTGCTTGTGCTTTTCAAGGAAGCATTGCAGCAGTATCGGTGTTACCTGAGGAAATCACACTTTGATGGCAAGTCTATAAACGAATTTCCGATGAAGTCTGTTGTGCTAAATTTAGAAGACATTGAATGGAAAAACCTTGTTATGCACTAGTCTCGTTCCCAAGATGAGGTACTGTCTATGAAATCACATGACAATTTGAACTTCTACTTTTCCGCATGTGCCTTACGGATCTTTTTTGCAGGAAATCAGCTCGGAGAAGAATACCGGTTTGAAAAGAATGACAGGATATCGCAAATATGCTGCCCGCTGCTTTGCTCTTGTTAGTATCTGTTGTCCTATATCACTATACTTGCATACATACCTGGTTCATTATGTGACAGTAGTATGCATGATAGCTTGCTTATCAATTGTTCGCTCCAAATTATCTGATCTGTATGAATGTTACATTAGTGTAGAATATATCCAATACGAATGAATTTTTTTAGCTCTGCATTGTTCTTGTAAGTACATGATGTCCTTTATCAGTGTACTTATATTGATAGGTAGTTGTTCATGTACCATCACTCTGCAGCTTATTTTCCTTTGCCCTCCATTTTCTACACATCAGATCTATATTTACTCTTACCATAAGGTTGGTACTGAAGAAGTTTAGCTGTGCATTGCTCTTGGCTGTGCCTTTTGCCTGTATTGCTGCACATACATTTATATCTACTTGGTTATGTAGCATCACTCTTCATCTTATCTTAAATATTCTCCATTTTTTCGTATATTATCACATCTATATTTACTCTTAACAAAATGTAGAATAAAGGCAATGCTTAT
>NC_057813.1:475686899-475700455 GCF_018294505.1 Triticum aestivum | reverse complement strand
TCTTCACCAGTAATGTAAGTTTGTCCTTCTCAAGCCTTCAAACTTTGTTGTGTATATTTGGTTAGGCATGACTGCAACAGCTGTTTATTTTTGGTGTTTGCATCAAATTGCATGTTTAAAGTTTATTATGTAGTTCATAAACAAAAGTTTGTCCTTCTCAATTTAAGTTTTCAGTTGTACAACCAAGTTCCTTCTTCATACCATGTAAATTAAACTATTCAGAGCAAGTGATTTTCTTTTGCACTGCATGTATGCTTCTGTTCTTCATTCGTAATCCAATGGTGTGGTGAACCTACCCACTACAACACAATTTCATATTCTGCAATGTCTTAACTATTAACAATGTCATATCATTCTACTATTATTTAAACCGTCTCTTTATTTGCCAATCTGAAATGGAATAAATTGACAGCACACTAACCATTGATACTTATGAGTTCTTGATCTGTAATCCAGTGGTGTCGTGAAGCTGCCAACTCCTTCACAATGTCATTTCCTGCCATGTCTTGACCTGAACAATACCTTATTGTGTTAATGCAATTTTAAACTGTGTCACTTTATTTGTAAGTAAGAAATGTGATGAATTGTCAGCACTGATACTTTTTTGTGCGAAACCTGTCATTTGTATGCTTGTTTATCTTTCAGAGTGAGGAAGATATAAGTATTGAACATATAAGTGTTGAACAAGCGCAGTCTCATCATCTTGCTCAGCTGCTTGCGCTGCAGCTCCCCAGCAGGGCTAACCTTTCTTGAACTCTATTGAAGTGCTGTCGGTTTTGTATATTATTTTGTCGGCGTGTTTATTTGCACTGGTGGCGATCTTTGATGCCCAGTGTATGTAATCTGCTGTCTGCTTGTGCTTTATTATCATAGTGGCGAACTTTGATGCCCAGTGGATGTAATATGCCGTAATTTCTTTATTGTATAGTCTAGGTTTTTTCTTATTCACGATGCCGCAGTTATTTTACTGTATATATGTCATGTCTTCGCAGTAAACCGGCCAAACCATAAAATTACGGTACATAATCGGGCCGTCATGCAATCACGATGTATGATCCGCATCATGGGCCCCGTCAAACTGGCCCACTAGTAGATTCAGGCCTTTAATAGGCTGAGTAACCCCTGGCCCTCTTTTCGCAAGAAAACTCAATGGGCTTTTAGGAGGCTGAGAAGTAGGTTGGGCCTGCAACGTGCTGAATAGCTCATGGGCTGGCGGCAGCCCGAAATGGACCCCGGCCCATGATTGTGTGAATCAATTCACGGGCTTTTAACAGGCCAAAGTTGTCTCGGTCCTTGTTTGGCCCAATTAGATATCGGCTGCGAGCAGGCCGGATGCAAACCGGGCCGTAGTTAGGCCCAACTATATGACGGGCTTTTAAAATTAATATAGGGCCCAAATGTTAAATGGGCCCTTAACAGGCCGAAACTAAGATCAGGTCGAATTACTAAATGGGCCTTTAGCAAGTGGGCCCAAAAGCATAGCGTCCAGTCAATGGGCCGAATCTGATATGGGCCATAATTGAGCCCAAAGCCTCTTAAAGGGTCGGACCTGATCTGGGCCGTGATTTGGCCCAGAAAGTGGGAGGCTTTTAATGGGCCAGATCTTATATGGGCCATTATTAGGCCCGGAACATGGCAGGCCATTAATGGATCGGATCAATTATGGGCCGCCATTTGGCCCAAAACATGGCAGCCAGTTAATGGGCCAGCCTACTAGGGTCCTCAAAATCTTGTGGGCCTACAGTTTGGCCAGCCCATTAATGTTGGTGCAATCTCGTGGGCCTTTAGCTGGGCTGTCCCATTATGATCCGCAAGAATTTTGTGGGCCTTTACCTGGGCCGGCCCATTATGGCACACAAAAATCCTGTGGGCCTTTACCTGGGTCGGCCTATTATGGCCCACGAAATCTTGTGGGCCTTTAGCTGGGCTAGCCCATTATAGTCTGCAAAATCTCGTGGGCCTTTAACTGGGCCGGCCCATTAAGGTCCGCAAAATTTTGTGGGCCTTTAGTTGGGCCGGCCCATTTAAACTTGTTGGGCCGTGCCACGTGTCGACGTATCATAGGCGCCTTCTGTCCAATGAGTGGATGACATCTATCCCAACGATGAGCCGACACGTGTTTCCTCCAGCCAATGATGATTTTACACGTGAAAAATCCTCATTGGTTGGGGCTGTTAATGGGTTATCGGATCCAAAACCCGACCCGATAGCTTAACGGCGTTCCGTTACGGTGGATGCCACGTGTCAGTCACCCTTGACGAAAGCACTTCTGTGACGCGTGATTTATCGTCATGGAAGTGGACACTTCCGTGCTGATAATTTTGGTAATGTCATGGAACACTTCTACGACAGCATAGGTATGACTATCTTGATTCTGTCCTAAAATTTTCATGGATGTACATGCATGACAAAAAATGCGACCTACTGTGACAAACACGTATCATCACGGAAGTGTATTTTTTTTGTAGTGTTTCCTCTTCCTCCTCCTTGTTTTCGTTGGAGGAGTGCGTCTCGGTGTCTTCGGATTATGAGTGCGATACAACCTTGCGCCGGAGACTTTTCCTGGTCCCCACGGCCTTATTCTTGGCCTTCTTATCCGGCACCTCATAGGGCGTCGGAAACAGCATCTCTGTTAAGAGAGCCATTGCTGGATCTTCAGGTAGTGGAGCTAGATAGTCGATCCGCTCCGTTGTGGCTACCCAGTCCTATTAAATGGGCATGGGGGCTTAGATTCCTCCCAGGAATACACTGGGGAAAACCACATCCTATGAAATATAAAGAGCTTACCGGATTGGCGCGGCGCTTTGCGCTGAGTCCGCGATCCTCGGTAATGGGAGGAGGTACCTCGGCGGATTTGAACAGCACCTTCCAGACGTCTTTATGCACCATATCAAAGAGCTCTCGCAGCGTCTGGTGTTCGGCCGGGTTGAACTCCCACATATTGAATGCCCGTCTTTGACACGGGAGGATCCGGCGGAAGAGCATGACCTGGACCACGTTGACAAGCTTGATTTTCTTGCTTATCATATTTTTGACATAGTTCTGGAGTCCGGTCAGCTCCGCCGGCGCACCCCAGGATAAGCCCTTCTTTTCCCAGGAGGTGAGCCCCATAGGGATACCAGATCAAAATTCGGGGGCCGCCTCCCAGTTGGCATCATGCGGCTCGGTGATGTAGAACCACCCCGATTGCCACCCCTTCACGGTCTCCACATAGGAGCCTTCGAGCCAAGTGATGTTGGGCATCTTGCCCACCATGGCGCCTCCGCACTCCGCTTGCTGGCCGACCGCCACCTTCGGCTTCACGTTGAAGGTCTTCAGCCATAGGCCGAAGTGGGGCTTGATGCGGAGGAAGGCCTCGCACACGACGATGAACACCGAGATGTTGAGGATGAAATTGGGGGCAAGATCATGGAGTCCAGCCCGTAGTAGAACATGAGCCCGCGAACAAATGGGTGGAGGGGGAATCCCAGTCCACGGATGAAGTGAGCAAGGAACACAACCCTCTCGTGGGGTTCCGGAGTAGGGACGATCTGCCCTGCGTCTGGGAGCCGGTGCGCGATGTTTGCGGCCAGGTATCCGGCTTCCCGGAGCTTCGTAATGTCCTCCTCCATAAGGAAGGAGACCATCCACTTGCCTCCCGCTCCGGACATGTTTGGAATGGCTTTACGAAGAAGGTGAGAGCTTGTGCGCTGGAGCTCGAGCGTGTGAGAATGGATGTGCAGGGGAAGAAGAAGGCGTGGGTGAAAAAGAGGAATCCTTATCCCTTTATAAAGGCGGTAGAAACTGTGTGCCTCCCCACTTGCCCCGTAAAATCTCTTATTCCCCAAGCACCGCGATTGATGGCACGGTTGGGTTACCCACACCCGTATTGATGAGAATCCCGTGATAAGGGGACACGATCTCTGCTTCGACAAGACGTGCCAAGGAAACCACCTCGCAATATGTGCAGTAGCTGGTTGAGAAAAACAGTTTGAATAATGACCGGGTCGTGGCGTGATGTCATGCTATGAAAAGTTTTCAGCAGATTAGATTTGTGGAATATTATACTCTCTACGATGGTATGTGGAATTTCTTTTGCAGAGCCGCACACGATCCTCATATTCAAGATCTTCTATGGAGTATTTGGAGAAGGAACCCGCCTTGCAATGCCAAAGACAATCTGCGCGCCGGACTCATCATCATTGAAGCCTGGTTTAGGGGCTACTGAGGGAGTCCTAGATTAGGGGGTCCTCGGACAGCCGGACTATATACTTTGGCCGGACTATTGGACTATGAAGATACAAGATTGAAGAGTTCGTCCTGTGTTCGGGTGGGACTCTCCTTTGCGTGGAAGGCAAGCTTGGCAATCTGGATATGTAGATCTCCTTCTTTGTAACCGACTCTGTGTAACCCTAGCCCCCTCTAGAGTCTATATAAACCGGAGGGTTTAGTCCGTAGGACAACAACAATCATAATCATAGGCTAGCTTCTAGGGTTTAGCCTCTACGATCTCGTGGTAGATCAACTCTTGTAATACTCACATCATCAAGATCAATCAAGCAGGAAGTAGGGTATTACCTCCATCGAGAGGGCCCGAACCTGGGTAAACATTGTGTCCCCCGCCTCCTGTTACCATTAGCCTTAGACGCACAGTTCGGGACCCCCTACCCGAGATCCGCCGGTTTTGACACCGACACCCGGCAAGGGTTGCCTCATGGAGGTAGTAGCTACGCACGTATGGGGTGTGAGTTATCCAACCTTCTAACCCTTTCTATCGTTGCCATGGGCCTCCTTTTATAGTTCAAGGGGTCACTACAATGGCAAAGTAGTCATTATGCACTGATAAGATAGCAAACAATGCTATCATACCTAACTATGTGGGCTGACAGGGTGCATTAAATGCACCGCTCAACGTCACATTGTTGGTTCCCCGGCAAGGCTTGCCGGGCTATCTTGCCAGCTCCATGCATGCTCGCTTGACACGTCGCAGGACGGGTGTCGTCTGCATGTATTTCCTGTAGGGAGAGGCTGCCATGTGGTGAATGGCTGCCACTTAGTTACTTTGCTGCTTGACACTTCACTGGTTGACTACGTGGGTCGTGGCGGAGTAGTCTGTGAGGTGGTTTTGCTTCCGTGTGTCCCGACAGGCCCTGCCGGGACGTCTTGGACGTCTTCTTTCGAGGGTGTCCTCGCCCCTTGCCACGCTCGATACCCTGGCAAAGGAGGCCCTTCTCCTAATGGTATCTTGCTTCCCTGGCTTGACCTTGGTCCCTCTGATCTGCATGTTGGTCCTTTGAAGATCTTGGTTTCTTGGACTCTGGCTTGGGTTGGCTTGTCCGTGCACGAGTCAGGGAAGAAAGGAATACCCCTGTATATTTTCCCCGACAAGCATGAACAGGGAGAGATCTTACGCAAGTACCACTCCGAGTCTTACGCAGGACACCACGCTGGAGGTAGAACTGCACACAAGGTATTGCAATCCGGTTTTTATTGGCCTACTCTCTTCAAGGATGCTCATAAGTTTGTCTTGTCTTGTGATGAATGCCAAAGAATTGGCAATATTAGTAGATGTCAGGAAATGCCTATGAATTATTCACTTGTTATCGAACCATTTGATGTTTGGGGTTTTGATTATATGGGACCTTTTCCTTCCTCTAATGGGCATACACATATTTTAGTTGATGTTGATTATGGTACTAAGTGGGTAGAAGCTATTCCAACTAGTAGTGTTGATCATAACACTTCTATTAAGATGCTTCAAGAAGTTATTTTTCCGAGGTTTGGATTCCCAAGATATTTAATGACTGGTGATGGTTCACATTTTATTCATGGTGCTTTCCGTAAAATGCTTGCTAAGTATGATGTTAACCATAGAATTGCATCTCCATATCATCCTCAGTCTAGTGGTCAAGTAGAATTGAGGAATAGAGAGATTAATTTGATTTTGCAAAAGACTATTAATAGATCTAGAAAGAATTGGTCTAAGAAACTTGATGATGCATTATGGGCTTATAGAACTGCTTATAAGAACCCTATGGGTATGTCTCCGTATAAAATGGTTTATTGAAAAGCATGTCATTTACCTCTCGAACTAGAACATAAGGCATATTGGGGTGTTAAAGAGCTAAATTATGGTTTCAAACTTGCCGGTGAGAAGAGATTATTTGACATTAGCTCACTTGATGAATGGAGAACCCAAGCCTATGAGAATGCCAAGTTGTTTAAAGAAAAGATTAAAAGATGGCATGACAAGAGGATACAAAAGCATGAGTTTAATTTAGGTGATCATGTTTTGCTATACAACTCTCGTTTAACATTTTTTGTGAAAGCTTCTCTCTAAATGGGAAGGTCCTTACATTATCGAGCAGGTCTATCGTTTCGGTGCCATAAAAACCAACAACGCCGAAGGCACAAATCCGAAGGTGGTAAACTGTCAAAGAATCAACCACTATATTTCGGGTTCTCCCATAAATTTTGAGACCAATATAATTGATACCGTAACCCTGGAGGAGTACATAAGGGACACTTTCCGAAGAATTTCAAACTCCGAAAAGGAATAGGTATATGGTACAGTAAGTAAACCGACTCCGAAACTGTTCTGATAGCAATTTTTCTCCGTTTTGCAATATTTAACAAATTGGGAAAATTAAAAGTAGTCCGAAAGAGACATGAGGCGACCACAAGGATGGAGGGCGCGCCCTACCCCCTGGGCGTGCCCCCTGCCTTGCGGCCACGTCGTGTGCCCCCTAGACTCCATTTTCTTGGAAAATACTTCTATTAGTCTATAAAAGTTCATTATATAATCTCCCGAAGGTTTTGATCACCGTACCACAACAATATCCCCTGTTTTCATTTTGAGTTGTTTTCTGCCAGAGTTTTCAAGGCCAGGCATCATGCCGTCCCCCTCCTCCAACAATGTGGGTAACGATGCTTGGCTAATGAAGATAGATATGAAGAGAGAAGAACTTGGGGAAATCAACGTGGGTGATAAGATCAAGAAGGCCACGGAAGATCAAGTTCCAGCAGCAGAAGAAGAACACATCCTTCAACCTTACTACAATCATCTTACCCCTATTGAAATTGAAGCTTTCAAGATCATTCAATTAGTTCGTGTGCAAAACAAATATCTTACCCGTGAAAATATTCTGTTGCAAGAGCATATCATTACCCTCCAGAGCATCATTCTTTGATTGAAGTTTCTCCTTTGCTCAAAGTGTGGCACTACTTCATCAACAACTCCATCATCACCACCTCTGAAGAAATAGACATAAATACATGGGTATGGGCACTCCCCTTGGCAACTGCCAATCTTGGGGGAGGTGCCCCGGTATCGTATCACCATCACACTTTTACCTTTATCATTTTTCTTAGTTCAATCCTTTTGGTTATATCTTGATCTAGTAGAATAAAGTTTTTAGTATGATCAAGCTTTGAATTTTGCTTTACGTTCCTATGGATTGAGCAAGATCCTTCAAGTAAGTTGTCATCGGTGCAAGCAATAAAAATTGCTCTCTAAATATGTATGATCTATTAGTGTGAAGAAAATAAGCTTGATACGAACTTGTGATATGGAAGAAACAAAAGTGATGGACTGCATAATAAAGTTCTTTATCACAAGAGAAAATATAAAGTGACGTTCTTTTGCACTAAGATTTTGTGCATCCAACCATAAAAGCGCATGACAACCTCTGCTTCCCTCTACGAAGGGCCTATCTTTTATTTTTACCTTCTACCCCTATACCAGAGTCATGGTGATATTCACCTTTCCTTTTTACACTTTTTCCTTTGGCAAGCACTATGTGTTGGAGAGATCCGGATATATATATCCACTCGGATGTAGGTTATCATAAAGTATTATTGTTGACATTACCCTTGAGGTAAAAGGTTGGAAGGCGAAACTATAAGCCCTTATCTTTCTCTGTGTCCGATTGAAATTTTGTACCCATAAGTATCGTGTGAGCGTTAGCAACTGTGAAAGATTAAATGATAGTTGAGTATGTCGACTTGCTAAAAAGCACATGAATTGACTCTTTCCGATGTTATGATAAATTGCAATTGCTTCAATGACTGAGATCATAGTTTGTTAGTTTTCAATGAAGTTTCTGATTCATACTTTATTTTGTGAAAGAATTGTTACTTTAGCATAAGAAATTATATGACAATATGTGTTGTTGTTCTAAAGATGATCATGATGCCCTCATGTCCGTATTTTATTTTATTGACACCTCTATCTCTAAACATGTGGACATATTTTTCGATTTTGGCTTTCGCTTGAGGACAAGCGAGGTCTAAGCTTGGGGGAGTTGATACGTCCATTTTGCATCATGCTTTTATATAGATATTTATTGCATTATGGGTTGTTATTACACATTATATCACAATACTTATGCCTTTTCTCTCTTATTTTATAAGGTTTACATGAAGAGGGAGAATGCCGGCAGCTGGAATTCTGGACTGGAAAAGGAGCAAAACTAGAGACCTATTCTGCACAACTTCAAAAGTCCTGAAACTTCAACAACAACAACAAAGCCTTTAGTCCCAAACAAGTTGGGGTAGGCTAGAGGTGAAACCCATGAGATCTCGCAACCAACTCATGGCTCTGGCACATGGATAGCAAGCTTCCACGCACCCCTGTCCATAGCTAGCTCTTTGTCGATACTCCAATCTTTCAGGTCTCTCTTAACGGACTCCTCCCATGTCAAATTCGGTCGACCCCGCCCTCTCTTGACATTCTCCGCACACTTTAGCCGTCCGCTATGCACTGGAGCTTCTGGAGGCCTTCGCTGAATATGCCCAAACCATCTCAGACGATGTTGGACAAGCTTCTCCTCAATTGGTGCTACCCCAACTCTATCTCGTATATCATAATTCCGGACTCGATCCTTCCTCGTGTGGTCACACATCCATCTCAACATACGCATATCCGCTACACCTAATTGTTCAACATGTCGCCTTTTAGTAGGCCAACACTCCGCGCCATACAACATTGCGGGTCGAACCGCCGTCCTGTAGAACTTGCCTTTTAGCTTTTGTGGCACTCTCTTGTCACATAGAATGCCAGAAGCTTGGCGCCACTTCATCCATCCGGCTTTGATTCGATGGTTCACATCTTCATCAATACCCCCATCCTCCTGCAACATTGACCCCAAATACCGAAAGGTGTCCTTCCGAGGTACCACCTGGCCATCAAGGCTAACCTCCTCCTCCTCACACCTAGTAGTACTGAAACCGCACATCATGTACTCGGTTTTAGTTCTACTAAGCCTAAACCCTTTCAATTCCAAGGTTTGTCTCCATAACTCTAACTTCCCATTTACCCCCGTCCGACTATCATCAACTAGCACCACATCATCCGCAAAGAGCATACACCATGGGATATCTCCTTGTATATCCCTTGTGACCTCATCCATCACCAATGCAAAAAGATAAGGGCTCAAAGCTGACCCCTGATGCAGTCCTATCTTAATCGGGAAGTCATCGGTGTCGACATCACTTGTTCGAACACTTGTCACAACATTATCGTACATGTCCTTGATGAGGGTAATGTACTTTGCTGGAACTTTGTGTTTCTCCAAGGCCCACCACATGACATTCCGCGGTATCTTATCATAGGCCTTCTCCAAGTCAATGAACATCATATGCAAGTCCTTCTTTTGCTCCCTATATCTCTCCATAAGTTGTCGTACCAAGAAAATGGCTTCCATGGTCGACCTCCCAGGCATGAAACCAAACTGATTTTTGGTCACGCTTGTCATTCTTCTTAAGCGGTGCTCAATGACTCTCTCCCATAGCTTCATTGTATGGCTCATCAGCTTAATTCCACGGTAATTAGTACAACTCTGAACATCCCCCTTGTTCTTGAAGATTGGTACTAATATACTCCGTCTCCATTCTTCTGGCATCTTGTTTGCCCGAAAAATGAGGTTGAAAAGCTTGGTTAGCCATACTATCGCTATGTCCCCGAGACCTTTCCACACCTCAATGGGGATACAATCAGGGCCCATCGCCTTGCCTCCTTTCATCCTTTTTAAAGCCTCCTTCACCTCAGACTCCTGGATGCGCCGCACAAAACGCATGCTGGTCTCATCGAAGGAGTCGTCCAGTTTAATGGTAGAACTCTCATTCTCCCCATTGAACAGCTTGTCGAAGTACTCCCGCCATCTATGCTTAATCTCCTCGTCCTTCACCAAGAGTTGGCCTGCTCCGTCCTTGATGCATTTGACTTGGCCAATATCCCTCGTCTTCCTCTCCCGGATCTTAGCCATCTTATAGATTTCCCTTCACCTTCCTTCGTGCCTAACCGTTGGTAGAGGTCCTCATATGCCCGACCCCTTGCTTCACCAATAGCTCGCTTTGCGGCCTTCTTCGCCATCTTGAACTTCTCTATGTTGTCTGCACTCCTATCCAGGTATAGGCGTCTGAAGCAATCTTTCTTCTCTTTAATCACCTTCTGGACATCATCATTCCACCACCAAGTATCCTTATCTTCGCTTCTCCTTCCCCTGGACACTCCAAACTCCTCCGAGGCCACCTTACGAATGCAAGTCGCCATCTTCATCCACACATTGTCCGCATCCCCTCCTTCCTCCCAAGGGCCCTCCTTAATTACCCTCTCCTTGAACACCTGAGCTACCTCCCCCTTGAGCTTCCACCACTTCGTTCTAGCGACTTTGGCATGCTTATCCCACTGGACACAAATCCGAAAGCGGAAGTCAGCAACCACCAGCTTATGCTGGGGTACAACACTCTCTCCAGGTATCACCTTACAGTCTAGGCACGCACGCCTATCTTCTCTTCTCGAGAGGATGAAATCAATCTGACTAGAGTGTTGGCCACTAGTAAAAGTCACCAGATGTGATTCTCTCTTTCTAAAGAGGGTGTTAGCTACAATCATGTTGTAGGCTAGAGCAAAGCTTAAGACATCTTCTCCTTCTTGATTCCTGATGCCATAGCCAAAGCCCCCATGCGCCCCTTCAAAACCTGTGTTAGATGTACCCACGTGGCCATTGAGGTCTCCTCCTATGAAGAGCTTCTCACCAATCGGTACACTCCTAACCATGTCTTCCAAGCCTTCCCAGAACTCCCTCTTGGTGTTCTCATTGTGGCCTACTTGCGGGGCATACGCGCTGATAACATTGAGAACCAAGTCCTCAACTACCAGCTTGACCAGGATAATCCGGTCCCCACGTCTCTTGACGTCTACCACTCCATACTTGAGGCTCTTGTTGATCAAGATGCCTACGCCATTTCTGTTTGCAGCCGTCCCCGTGTACCACAGCTTGAAGCCGGAGAATTTTTTGGAATATGTAAAAAATATTGGGCGAAGAAAACACCAGAGGGGGGCCACCTGCCATCCACAAGGGTGGAGGGCATGCCCTCCACTCTTGTGGGCCACCTGTGTGACGCCCGGATATTTAAGCTATAGTGAACCTCTGCTAATGATGCCACGTCACCTCGATTATTGTTGCTAATCTCACATTAGTTTGAAACAGGTCCCAAAATCAAATTCAAAATATGGCAAAAACAAAAGTTTTCAAACATTAAAACAAAAATGTTCGGATGGTGCCAAATATTATATAGGTAATTATAGTAAAGAAAACACATGTTTAGGAAAATGGTAAGATGCTCTAAAATAATTAAAACAGAATAAGGGAAAACGATAAAAAAATAAAAACAAAGCTGACAAAAACAAAGAGAAAAGGAAACCCCCCAAACCCCCCGGGCCAAATGGCCTAGCTAGCCAACAGCCGCCCCCCCTGCCGTCTCCCTTCCATGTTCCCCCGACCTAGGTCGGAACAAGGGCGCGTTCCCACCCGACTACCTTGCCGGCACCAATGCCGGGAGGGGATAAGGCCGCCACGCCCCCGCCTCCTCGGTTCCTTCTCCCACTCACCCCCGCCCTCCCTCTCGACCCCTGCGCCTCCCCTCCCCTCAGATCCACCTCGCCACTTCCTACTTCCCCACCGCATCCGAGCACCGCCATGGACTCGCCGCCGTAAAACGCATGGCCGCATCCATCGCCTCGCCTCGCTAACGTGTCTGTTGTCTCCGCCATCGTCTTCCTCATTGATCGGTGGCCGCAGCTGGAGCTCAGAGGCGCTGCTGCACCGGTTCCCCTTCTTCCACATCTCCGGTAGCTGCCGCTCATCCCCGGCTCCGACGACGCCCTCTGCTGCTACTAAACCCCCAAGGGCCATCGTGTGTGGCACTCGGTGAGCCCCCGCTTCCTTCCCTCTCTCTCTCGATGCCGTTCGCTAGTTGTTCGCACCACCCCCAACTTGCCCGAGCACGTCGCCGCACGTGCTCGTCGCTGGCAGCCTTCCGGTGACCATTTCGTCCCGGGCTCGTGCCTGTTGTGCTCGCATGTGCATGTAGAGGCCTCCTGGCCATTTTTAGCGCTTGCTAGAGCTTGCTAACGCGACGCATAGTCGTTCCCTCTTGCAAGCAAAACCACCTTCGCCCGAAGTCTGGCGCTGCCTGCGGTGGTTGCCGTCAATGTTTCCGATCGCCTCAGCCACTCCCGCCGAGGCCGTTCAACGCGGCTTCGTCTCTGTGTTTGAACGCACCCAGCACCGCGACGAACCGTGCCCCGCCACCCCGCCTTCGAACTCGCCGAGCCTTGGCGTCCGCCCACGTCATCGCCAGCTACCATTCTGGCCACCCCCGCCGTTGTGCTCCCCTCCATCAGACGCGGCGCGAAGAGGCCATTCCAGAGAGCCTGGTCGCGCCTGTTTTGGTCCACTATAGCCAATTTCTGAGCTCGCCGGAGCTCGCCACCGTGTCTAGGCTCGCCGACGCACTCCGGTGGCCACGCTGACTCGGCACCGACGTGGCGCTGTAGGTCCCACCGCTCAGCCACAGACCCCTGGCCCCCCTGGGCCCAGTTGACCCAGTCAACTATGCTAACTGGGAAGGCCCCAGTCAATGACACGCGGGGCCCCCCAACATTTAAGCTTTTCTTTTAAAATAAATATACTCTACTAATTAATTAATTAGTTAATTATAACACTAATCTATCACTCACTAATGGGGCCCACACTTAACTAATACTAATTAGTTTAAAACAAATCCTATTTCAGCTCTTTCTCAATGACACATGGGTCCCACTGGACCCACAGGTCAGATTTGACCCAGTCAACAGCATTGTTGACTGATGACCTCAGCATTGCATCATGATGACATCAGCAGACACTAATCTGGAGAATTAAATAGATAATTAATTTAGAAAATGATTAAAATGTTAGAAAAACATAGAAAATAAAGTGTAGCTGAGATGAAAATGTTTTCAACATGAAAGTTTCTCAGAATGACGAGACGAATCCAGATACGCAGCCCGTTCGTCCACCACACATCCCTAGCATATAAAACACACAACTTTCCCCCTCCGGTTCATCTGTCCAAAAATGCAAAACACCGGGGATACTTTCCTAGATGTTTTCCCCCTTTGCCGGTATCACCTACTACCGCGTTAGGGCACACCTAGCACTGCTCATTGTCATGTCATGCATCAGCATGCATATGTTTGCATTATATTTATTGTTTCTTCCCCCTCTTCTCTCGCTAGACACCGAGACCGA
>NC_057813.1:475665244-475686618 GCF_018294505.1 Triticum aestivum | reverse complement strand
CTATTCCTTCTCTTTACTGCTTGCATTAGAGTAGTGTAGCATGTTACTACTTTCGGTTAATCCTATTCTGCTGCATAGCATGTCATTGTTGATACATTTGTTACCCTTACCTGCAATCCTAAATGCTTAGTATAGGATGCTAGTATTCCATCAGTGGCCCTACATTCTTGTCCATCTGCCATGCTATACTATCGGGTCGTGATCACTCGGGAGGTGATCATGGGTTTATACTTACACACATACTATATATGATACATGGTGGTGACTAAAGTCGGGTCGGCTTGTAGAGTACCCGCAAGTGATTCCGTTGTGGGGGCTGAAAGGATAGGTGGCTCCATCTAGGTAGTGGTGGGCCTGAGTTCCTGACGGCCCCCGACTGTTACTTTGTGGCGGAGTGACAGGGCAGGTTGAGACCACCTAGGAGAGAGGTGGGCCTGGCCCTGGTCGGTGTCCGTGGTTACTTCAAAGTTAACACGCTTAACGAGATCTTGGTATTTGATCCGAGTCTGGCCACTGGCCTATACGCACTACCCAACTACGCAAGAACAGTTATGGGCACTCGATGTCGTGGTATCAGTCGAAGCCTTCTTGACGTCACCGACTAAGCGGCGCGCGCCAGATTGGACCGTAAGCCTGTGCTTGTATTAAGGGGGCTAGGTCTGCTTCCGGCCGCCCTCGCAACATGCAGGTGTGCAATGGGCGATGGGCCCAGACCCCTACGCGCATAGGATTTAGACCGGCGTGCTGACCTCTCTGTTGTGCCTAGGTGGGGCTGTGACGTGTTGATCTTCCGAGGTCGGGCATGACCCAGGAAAGTGTGTCCGGCCAAATGGGATCGAGCGTGTTGGGTAATGTGGTGCACCCCTGCAGGGAAGTTTATCTATTCGAATTGCTGTGATGCTCGGTAACAGGACGACCCGGAGATGCACCTTGACCTTATGACAACTAGAACCGGATACTTAATAAAACACACCCTTCCAAGTGCCAGATATAACCCGGTGATCGCTCTCACACAGGGCGACGAGGAGAGGATCGCCGGGTAGGATTATGCTATGCGATGATACTTGGTGAACTTACCATCTACTCTCCTCTACATGCTGCAAGATGGAGGCTGCCAGAAGCGTAGTCTTCGACATGACTAGCTATCCCCCTCTTAGTATGGCATTATGCAGTTCAGTCCACCCATATTTCCCCTTTACACAGATACCCATGCATATGTTTTGTAGATCCTTGCTTGCGAGTACTTTGGATGAGTACTCACGGTTGCTTTGCTCCCCCTTTTCCCTTTTTCCTTTCTTCTTGGTCGTCACAACCAGATGTTGGAGCCCAGGAGCCAGACGCCACCGTCGACGACGACCCCTACTACATCGCGGGTTCCTACTACTACGTGCAGGCCGCCGACGACGACCAGGAGTAGTTTAGGAGGATCCCAGGCAGGAGGCATGTGCCTCTTTCGATATGTATCCCAGTTTGTGCTAGCCATCTTATGACAACTTGTTTAACTTATGTGTGTACTCAGATATTGTTGCTTCCGTTGACTCATCTATGATCGAGCACGTGTATTCGAGCCCTCGAGGCCTCTGGCTTGTATTATGATGCTTGTATGACTTACTTTATTTTTTAGAGTTCTGTTGTGATATCTTCCCGTGAGTCTGATCATACACATTTGCGTCCATGATTAGTGTCTGATTGAATCGGGAGCGTCAGAACTTGGCAGGCCCCCGACGCCCATCTTCTGCTATATGGTGTGTTTTGACCAGGAAAAATCATAAGGAAGCTTTCGGGGCGTAGCGTTGTCGTCCTGAGGCGGAACTTGGGCAGAACCAATCTAGGGCTCCGGCGGAGCTGTTCTGCTGGGGAAACTTCCCTCCAGGAGGGGGAAATCATCGCCTCGTCATCACCAACGATCCTCTCATCAAGAGGGGGTCAATATCCATCACCATCTTCACCAGCACCATCTCCTCTCAAACCCTAGTTCATCTCTTGTATCCGATCTCTGTCTCAAAACTTCAGATTGGTACCTGTGGGTTGCTAGTAGTGTTGATTACTCCTTGTAGTTGATGCTAGTTGGTTTATTCGGTGGAAGTTCATATGTTTAGATCCTTAGTGATAATAAATACTCCTTTGATTATGAACATGAATATGCTTTGTGAGTATTTACGTTTGTTCCTGAGGACATGGGAAAAGTCTTGTTATAAGTAATCATGTGAATTTGGTATTTGTTTGATATTTTGATGAGATGTATATTGTCTTTCCTCTAGTGGTGTTATGTGAACGTCGACTACATGACACTTCACCGTGATTTGGGCCTAGGGGAAGGCATTGGGAAGTAAAAAGTAGATGATGGGTTGCTAGAGTGATAGAAGCTTAAACCCTAGTTTATGCGTTGCTTTGTAAGGGGCTGATTTGGATCCATATGTTTCATGCTATGGTTAGATTTATCTTAATTGTTCTTTCATAGTTGCGGATGCCTGTGAGAGGGGTTAACCATAAGTGGGAGGATTTTTCAAGGACGGGAAGCACCCAAGCACCGGTCCACCCACATATCAAATTATCAAATTAACGAACACGAATCATATGAGCATGATGAAAACTAACTTGACAACAATTCCCATGTGTCCTTGGAGCGCTTTGCTTTATATAAGAGTTTGTCCAGGCTTGTACTTTGCTACAAAAAGGATTGGGCCACCTTGCTGCACCTTGTTTACTTTTATTACTTGTTACCCGTTATGAATTATCTTATCACACAACTATTTGTTACCCATAATTTCAGTGCTTGAAGAGAATAACTTGCTGAAAACCGCTTGTCATTTCCTTCTGCTCCTCGTTGGGTTCGACACTCTTACTTATCGAAAGGACTATGATATATCCCCTATACTTGTGGGTCATCAGGCTACTGCATTGACATTTCAATGTAGAAAAATAAAAGTACAATGCAGTTTCCGAGGAGATTTTGATCCTCACGTCATCCGCTCGTGCCCGACCTAAGTCTCGAGGGCTACTGCACACCTTGTTTTCCCTAAAGTATGTTGCCAAGCGAGACTTCTATCCTCATGTGAATTTTGTGAATCGACCTGAGTCTCGGGGGCTATTGGGATCAGCGCTTTTATTTTATCCATTAGGTGCATACCCGATTTTGGACCGGCACACACCTTGAGGGCTACTGGCTATATATTTGAGTAGAGAATAAATGGCACCAATCAAATATTATCTGACAAATAGGCTGGTAGAAACCATCTTCACGTGAAAACTTTTTTCTGTGGAGGCCAACCATCTACGTCGACAACTCAAGAACGAGGGGATGTGCACCACTTTAGAAGCAGTCTGACATGGAGGCCAGTTGCGAGTGGTTGGCTGCACGGGTACCTTTCTGTTGTGCAACTCGGCTATACTCCTTAAATATTTTATAAGACCGAGGTGGTTTTACCCACCTCGGATGCAGTCCAGCATCGAAGGTTGGCTTCAAGAAGACACTGTTTAGAGGATTCTCGTTGAACCAGTTTCAAGGCCAGTGACCGAACTAGACATGCAGCTTAGACAAGCTGAGGTGTAGTCAAACTTGAAGATCGATTCATGGACTACTGATGGTGTCCCGGCTAGGGGGCCTCTCACCATGTCAACTGCCAAACTAGTGGGCCAAGCTGAGGACCCCTTTGTCAGTTATGTCTTGGGTCACTTTTAGGCGACCCATGGCGATCTAGAAGGAAAATCAAGAAGCCTTGTCATTTAAGATAATGACTCCTTATCCATGCATGGAGGTCTCTCCTCCACCAACGTAACTACTACTTCTTGACCTTGTGTTGGTTTTTCCCTTCAAGAGGAAAATGTGATGCAGCAAACTAGAGATAAGTATTTCCCTCGGTTGAGAACCAAGGTATCAATCCAGTAGGAGGAACACACAAGTCACAAATGGTTGTACCTACACAAACAAACAAATACTTGCACCCAACGCGATAAAGGGGTTGTCAATCCCTTCACGGTTCCTTGCAAGGATGAGACATGATAGAGATAGGTATAAAAGATAAGTAAAAGTGCAAAATAAGTAAGGTAAATAAATTGCAGCAAGGTATTTTTTTGGTTTTTGGTTTTGTAGATCTAAAAATAATATGATAAAAGATAGACCCATGGGCCATAGTTTTCACTAGAGGCTTCTCTCTTGAAAGAACGCATACGGTGGGTAAACAAATTACTGTTGAGCAATTGATAGAAAAGTGTGTCCCTTTTTGTCATTGGGAATAAGCACCACAAGATTGAACCATTACAAAGCACCTCTCCCATGGGAAGAAAAATCAATCTAGTTGGCCAAACCAAATCAATAGATCGGAGAGAAATACAAAGCTATCTTAATAATGCATAAAAGAGTACAGAGAAGATGCAAATAATATTCATAGATAATTTGATCATAAATCCACAATTCATCAAACCTCAACAAACGCACCACAAAAGAAGATTACATCGAATTGATCTCCAAGAACATCGAGGAGAACATTGTACTGAAGATCAAAGAGAGAGAAGAAGACATCTAGCTACTAGCTATGGACCCGTAGGTCTGTGGTAAACTACTCACACATCATCGGCAAGGCAACAAGATTGATGTACAGGCCCTCTATGATTGAATCCCCCTTCGGCGGAGTACCATAATAGGTCTCCAGATGGGATCTCACGAGGACAGAAACTTGTGGCAGCGGAAAAGTATTTTTGGTGTGCCCTCTGGTCTATGGGGAATAGTTGGGTACTTATAGAAGAAAATTTAGGGTTGGAAGTGCCACGAGGGGACACAAGCTTGCAGCCCCCCCCCCGTAGGGCATGCCCTATGAGCTTGTTGCCCTCCCGTGGCCCTGATGGCCTCCCCTCGAAGCTTCCAGAGTGTCTTGTGGTCCAAGAAAAATCATCAAAAAATTCCGTTCCGTTTGGTATTGATTTTCTGTTGAAGAGGAAAGGATGATGCAGCAAAGTAGAGATAAGTATTTCCCTTAGTTGAGAACTAAGGTATCAATCCAGTAGGAGAAACACACAAGTCACCAATGGTTGCACCTATGCAAGCAAACAAATATTTGCACCCAACACAATAAAGGGGTTGTCAATCCCTTCATGGTTACTTGCAAGGATGAGATCTGATAGAGATAGGTATAAAAGATAAGTAAAAGTGCAAAAATAAAGTAAAGGTAAATAAATTCCAGCAAGGTATTTTTGGGTTTTTGGTCTTGTAGATCTGGAAATAATATGATAAAAGATAGACCCGGGGGCCATGGTTTTCACTAGAGGCTTCTCTCTTGAAAGAACGCATACGGTGGGTAAACAAATCACTATTGAGCAATTGATAGAAAAGTGCATAGTTATGACAATATCTAAGGCAATGATCATGAATATAGGCATCACATCTGTGACAAGTAGACCGACTCCTTCCTACATCTACCACAATTACTCCACACATCGACCGCTATCCAGCATGCATCTAGTGTATTAAGTTAACAAGAATGGAGTTGTCGGCGTTCTGGGAACGGGGGTCCCCAGACTTGCCTGCCTGCGGCCTGCGGCGTGGCTCAAGGGGCGGCCCAGCGCGGCCCATTTTCATCAGCACAGGCTCAAGACCCTCGCGAGGGGCCAAGCCTCGCGGGGTGGACGATAGGGAGCCTCCTCAGGCGCGGCCTCGTCAGGCTGGCTCGCGAGGAGGCGGAGAGATCAAGGCGGGGTACCTCATGAGGTGCCCATGACGCAATCCATGACGACCAAGGGCGCCAGGCGGGCGCCAGCCCACGCAGTGTCCTTCTTTCCTCTTTGGTGCAAAGGGAGCAAGTGCAAGTGAGAGCAGCAAGCAAAGGCATCCATTTCAGTGCAACAAAACCAAGACCAGCAGAACGGCAGGATGGAGGTCATCGTGGAGCCCAAGCCGGCGTCACCACCAGACCTTTGGCAGGCGAGGACCAACTTTAGTCAGGATAAGTGTACTAGATGTTCCCCTTCAAAATGGCCAATTGTTGGCGCCCTTCCCGCTCAATATTTGGGAAGAGGCCCAGGGCCTTTGCCTATAAATAGGACTAGCCACCACAAGGTAGAGGCATCGGATGATCACCAGGAAATCGATCCAAAGAGCGACTGAACTCCCCTTAGAAGTTCATCGCACCAGCCAAGAACAGACCCTCGCGAGGCTGTTCTTCCTTGTATTGTTCGTCATCAGCCCAAGAGGCAATCCACCACACCACACACTGGAGTAGGGTATTACACCACAATGGTGGCCTGAACCAGTATAAACCCTATGTCTCTTGTGTTGTTCCTTTGATTGCTTAGATCATAGCGAGGCGGTGAGGTGCAGGTAGGCAGAGGGCAAAATCTCCGCACGCACCCCAGTGTTCGAATCTAGAGGGTCTGCCGGAACCCGAAATCCGACATTTGGCGTGCCAGGTAGGGGTGTGCCGGAATTCGTCTTCCGCCTCCCTGTTCTTCATCGACCATCGCGTCCATGTCAGACGCTCGTCGGGCCCGCGCTGAGCGTCGAGCCGCTCTCGCTTCCCGCGTCGCCCAGACGGCCCCCGTCGGCAGCCACCCCCGTCGTTCCCCGTCGCCTGCCGTCAACGCCGCCACCGGCCCGGCGTGAACGAGCAGCAAGCATCGTCCCAGCATCCGTCCATGAGGCGAGACGGGCGCACTGCTACGCCCTCCCTCACCCCAGCTAGTTCTTCATCCAGCGCACCCCGCGCGGCCATGGAGGCTCGAGCTGCGCTCATCGCGACAAAAGAGCTCCTACACTACCGCCCAGTCGACGACGTCTATGAAGAGTGGCTCGACCGCGTCGCCGAACTCGTCCGCGCCGCAAGGGGCTCCCCTGCGCCGTCCTTCTCGCTGCACCGCGCCCCGCCCTGCACGGGCAATGAAGCTCCGGGGGCGCCTCAGCCGCCTCCCTCTCAAGAAGGCGCCCTGGCCCCAAGGCATGTGGCCCCTGGACGGAACCCACCCCGTCCGGTGCTAGCGTAGCAAGAGCGGAGCTGCCAAGAGGTCCCTTGTCCCCAAGAAGCTGCCCGAGTGCTCCCTACTCCGGTCCGTCGCGACCACGCTCCTATTCCAGCACGCCAAGACCCCGCGCTGCTCCCAGCTGCAGTGCATGGGGGCCCGCAAGACCAAGCTCCTCGTTACTAGAGGCCTCCCGTGGCCACAACAGGCTGCCGCGCCTTCACCACCGAGCTGCGCAGCGTCGCGTGGCCCTGCAAGTTCAAGCCAGACCTGCCTCCTTGCTACGACGGCACGGCCGACCCTACGGAGTTCATCCAGCTCTACGAGTTGGGCATTGAAGCCGCCAACGGGGATGAGAAGGTCATGGCGAACTGGTTTCCCATGGCGCTCAAGGACGGCGCCCGCACCTGGCTCCTGAACCTGGCTCCAGGCATGATCTCCTCCTGGGACGAGATGCGCACCCGTTTCATCGCCCACTTCCAAGGTACTCGCGACCGGCCACCTGCCATGAGCGACATGCGCCGCATCAAGCAGCAACCAGGGGAGACTCTGCAGAAGTACATCCAGCACTTCAACAGTGCACGCCTCAAGATTCCCAAGGTGACCGAGGAGGCCATCATCTCAGCCTTCTCCGACGGTGTGCGTGATGTCAAGATGAAGGAGGAGCTGGCGATGCATGAAGATCTGTGCACTTCCTTGGAGCTGTTCAACTTGGCGACCAAGTGCACCAGGACTGAGGAAGGGCGCCTTTCCCTCCTTGAGCTGCCAGCCGCAGACCCAGAAGAGAAGAAATCCAAGGCCAAGGACGTGAAGCGCAAGGTGGCTATCATGCTCGCAGCAGAACCAGACACCAAGCGGGGCAGAGATCAGCCCGAGTCTTTCAAGGGCAGCCGGTACTGTGTGTACCACGACCTCCACACCCACAACACCTACGAATGCCAAGAGCTCTGAGCCGTGCGAGAAGGGAGGATCGGCTGATGCCCCTACCGCAATGATCATGGCTATGGCCGAGGAGGAGGAAGGAACGCAGGGCGCTAGGAAGACCGCGGCCCTCGCCAAGGGTGGCGCGACCGACCTCGCGAGGATCGCTGGCAGGATCCACCTCGCAAGGGAGACTAGAGGGATCAGCCTCGTGAGGATCGTCCACAAGGAAACGCAGGGCTCCCTCCACTGCCACCGCAGCCAAGGAGAAACGAGGACCATCATCAGGACGAGGGGGCTGGGGGCTTCCAGGAGCCGCGCGTGATCGCTTGCATCCTGGGCGGAGCTCAAGCCCCAGCCTCTCAACGCATCTTCAAGCAGTTCGCCCGCGAAGTGAATGCAGTCCTCCCCAAGCTTGAAGCCACGCGCCCCCTCAGGTGGTCGGCATGCGCCATCACGTTCAGCTCAGCGGATCAGCTCAAGTGCGCGGCCACAGCCGGAGTCCTCCCGATGCTTTGCTCCCCAGTCATCAGCAACGTGCAAGTCACCAGGACCCTCATCGATGGCGGGACAGGGCTCAACGTCCTATCCGTAGAGACATTCAACAATCTCCAAGTACCTTACGATCAGCTTCAACCAACCAAGCCTTTCTCTGGAGTCACCGATGGCTCCACGGTTCCGATTGGGCAGGTCCGCCTCCCTGTCACCTTCGGGGCGCGCAACAACTACCGCACCGATCTCATCGACTTCGACATCGCCCACTTTCGCCTGCCATACAACGCCATGCTCAGCTACCCAGCTCTCGCCAAGTTCATGGCCGTGACTCATCACGGCTACAACGTCCTCAAGATGCCAGGAAGCGGTGGAGTCATAACGGTGGCTTGTAAAGAAAGAGACGCAGTGTGCTCCTTGGAACGAGCTTTTCAGGCTGCATCACTTGAAGACCCAGATCGCGGGAGCGGGAGGCTCCCCGAGGCCGCCCCCAAGAAGAAGAAGACATCGCCAGGCCCGACCCCTCAGGAGGCAGGCCCCTCGGGGTCTGCGCCTGCTCACGGGGCACCTCCTTCTGTCGCATAGGAAGGCGCGCCTGGCGACCTCCTCAAGCAAGGCTCGGGGGCTCCCTCCTGGAGGGCCACCGACCTTGCTAAAGTCACGAGGGAGGCGCTTGGGCACCAGTTGGAGGCGTGTTTCGAAACACGTTTCCCTCAAGAAGGAGCAAGGCAAGGAGGGCCAAAACCCTCAGGAGTTCGTCAGTCAGATCACGCAGGAGTTGCAGGAGTCGAGAGTCATGAGTTGCAGCCGCCGCTTACCCGCCGCAGCTCCCCATCTAGGCGAGGATGGTGGGCTACGCATCTGCATCGACATCCCAGGGCTCAACCGAGCCGCCTCTTAGGAGCGCTCCTGGACCTCACGCGTGGGGAGCTGCGAAGGCCCTCCCCACAGCTACGTTCGCATGCCCTACGGCCTACCGAACGCGGCTGCTGTGCGCCAGCGCCTCATGAGGAGCATCCTGGAGGCTCAGGAGGCCAGGCGTTCCGCAGTCCTGGCAGAGATGGAGACGGTTCGCGAGGAACCACCAGCGCCTCCGGAACCTCCCGAGGCTCCTGGGCCTGGGGGCTCATGAAGACCGGCTTCCGCAGCCCACGACGTCTGCTACTTCAACACCCCTTCGTCTTCAACGCTATCAGGTGACATCTTTCCAGTTTCGTTTCCAGCTGGGAGCGCCCCCAGGGCTGCATTATTCCCAAGCTGCGTGGACCCATCCCTGCGGCATGTATCCCCTTTTTTACCTTATGTTCCTAGCTTACTTTGTTGGGGGCGCCCCTCGGGCTGCATCATCCCCAAGTCGCTCGGGCCAGACCCAGCAGCGTGTACCCCTCTTGCGTTTATTTTCGGGCCACGACCCATCATGCTTGTTATTTGATGCCTGTCCGAGGCACCTCTTCTTCCTTCATGTCGGCCGCTTGCATGTTAAAGGAGGGGTACCTGAGCATCGCGACTCAGGGCTCCTACTGGCTCTCCAGCTCTCACCCTATGGCTTTGTCCACGGCATCGCGCCCTGGCAAACCAGCGACGGCTGAGACTCACTCGAGGGCCAGGACCCGAGGACGTAGAGCGTCGACATCTAACCAAGCTTGCACGTTAAAGGGGGGGTACCTAAGCATCGCGACTCAGGGCTCCTACTGGCTCTCCATCCCTCACCCTCTGGCTTTGTCCACGGCATCGCGCCCTGGCAAACCAACGACGGCTGAGACTCGCTCGAGGGCCGGGACCCGAGGACGTAGAGCATCGGCATCTAGCCAAATTTGCAGGAACACATCACAAGTTAAGGCCCAGTGCCAGGCACAACCCGCCTTGAGGTAGGGCCCCGTGAGTCCCACGCTGGCTCACAGGTGCCCAGATACACCTCCTCATGCCCTACTGTGCCGGCCACGTGTCAGGGCGGGGCTGTACACGCCCCGGGGGCTCCTCCTGGAGGGGAGCCCCCTCCCACGCACCAGTGGAAGCACCATGCTCCGTGCTGGCTGACTACACTGCCGAGTAGCGGCTATGCTCGTACACATACGGAAGCGTTATGCTCCGCGCTAGTGATAAACAACTGAGGGTGGCCCCTGGCCGCATCAACCTCAGGGAGCCCAGAGCTTAGTGTCTGGCCTCATCGCAACGCCTCCCCTCGGGAGTGCCGCGCGAGGGGGCTGGGCACGGGGGCTGCGCCTGGGTCACACCCAGATGTACGCCACCCAGCCAGTCCCCTCGGGCCTGGTTCGTCGCGCGTCTCTCCCTGAGCGGAGCCAAGGTACGAAGGCCATTTGAGCGTCAAAGGGGACTCCTGAGCATCGCGACTCAGGAGCCTAACTGGTCACGTAGCCCCTCACTCCTTAGTTCCGAAAGGCTAACGGCGGTTGAGGTATGCGCGGGGCCGGGCTCTGTAGACGTACAATGGTAGATTCACCCACACATCTCACCTTCCTACTTGCCGTTCGTGCGCCAAGGGGGACTCCTGAGCATCGCGACTCAGGATCCTAACTCGTCACGTAGCCCCTCACTCCTTGGTCCCGTCCTGGCTTCCGGTCGGGGCTAACGGCGGCTGAGGTATGCACGGGGCCGGGCTCTGCCAGCGTAGAACATAAGCAAGTAGGAAGAGCGCAAATTTCAAGGAATTCAAAAGCAAATATTACAGTCCATAACTATTATCGCGACACCAAACACAAGTTTAAACGCCTCCCTGAGGCATGATACATGTTGCAGGAGCTGAAAGCAGGACAGGAGCCACGACGGAGTCATTTGTTGGCGACGGAGCTGCCTGGAGCGGGTTCGCCTCGTGGAGCCGCAGGACCGGCAGCGCCTCGCTTCGGCTTGGTGCTGAAGGCCCGGAACTTTGACAGCAGGGCCTCCGCACGACACTTCACGGCCTCGGCAGCGGCAACAGCAAGCTTGCCGCTCGCGGGCTCCAGCAGGCTGTCGAGGTCGACGTTGGGATCGCGAAGGTAGACGTGGGTAAGGACCCGCGTCAGCGCTGCAGAAGACAGGACACGCGCCTTGGCCTCAGCCGTAGGGCCAAGGCCAAGGGTGACATCTTCAAGAGCACGAATCAGGAACGGGAGCAGCTTGGCGGGGCCGTCCTCGGTGCCGGCCAGCGGGCTTTCCAGGCCACTGTCGTAAAGCGACTTCAGCAAGTCGCGATCCTTCACCTCCATCTCTGTGAAGGCCTCGCGGTCCTCGGCAAGGACCCGCGCCTTGCCGTCCAGCTCGACCTTCCACGCCTCCAACTCCTGCTCCAGTGCGCCCAGGTGATCACGGCGCTTGTTCAGCTTGGCGTCTCGGTCCTTGATGGCCGCCTTGCGAACCTTCATGTCTTCTTCCTTCTCTTGGCGGATGCAGACCTCCTCAGCAAGCTGGTCCCCCAGGCCCTGCAGTTCGCTCTCCAGGGCCTTGCAGCGACCTCGAGCATTAGCCGCCTCCCCGAAGGCGGCATCGTGAGCGGCCTTCGCCCCAAGGACAGCCTGCTTCTCCTCGTCACAGGCTGTCGAGGCCTGAACCAGCGCCGCTCGAATCGAAGCGTCAGAGCGAATCCAGCCAGAAGCTAGCTCCAAGCACCCGGCCACCAAGCGAGGGTCGGCGCCCAAAATATGTTGCCGCAGCCGGTCCAGTTCGGCAGCAGCGCGATCCAGAACGGTGGAAGGAGTCGGAGAGACAGCAGTTGGTGGAGTAGGAGGAGAGGACGGTAGCGTAACCACAGCATCCTGAGGCAGGACCAGCTGCGCCCCAACAGCTGTGGCGGTGGCATCAGGCAAGGGAACCTCAGGAGTCGCTTGGGCCATGGGGGCTGAGCTCGCCCCAGCCAGCTCCACCAGGCCTCGCGAGGACGACCGGGCAGGGGAGGCCCGTGCCTTGCAGCCACCTTCTTTCGTGGGCAGAGGCGCTGCCCCGGATGGAACCTCAGGAGCCCCCTTCAGCTTCTTCGCCGCAGGCGCCAGCCTAGCCAAGAGATACAGACATCAAGCCTCAACGACAAAGCAAGGAACAAGACAAGAATCAAGCACTTATTGGTCGCCGCTCGCGAGCTCGAGCAACCTCCAGCCATACTTGAAGCCCGAGAGTCGACTGCTGGGATCAGGCTCGAGAGGCTCGGAGGTAGGAGGCACGTCTGCGGATCGCCTCGGAGCCGGGGTAGACCCGAGGGGGGCCAGCCCAGTCCTGGCCTTCTTCGAGATTGGGGGCAAGCTCTCACCGCCCCGCTCATCATCATCCTCGTCGTCGCTCGACAAGAGGCGGAGAGCGCGCGACCTGCGCCGGGGGAGGGGCGCTCTCGACTCCCCGTCGGTAGCCTCGGAGTCAGGCCCACCTTCCCGCTCCTCTTCTTCCTCCTCTTCGCTGGAGTCGCCGGAGGACACGTTCACCGTCGCCTGGCTGTCGGGTCCTCGGGAGCCTCCATGGGCACGGGCCCGTCCCCATTGAAGATGGGCATGGAGTCCACCACCTTCTCCCAATCATCTCGAAGAAACAGGGGTACAGGGGCGCCCTCCAGCCTCGCCACGTCTCCTCCGACCAAAGATTGGAGGACCGCGGCCAGGTCTTCCACGGCCAAGACTGCGGGGCTCAGGCGGGGCCTCCACAGCGGAAGTGAGTACTTACGAAGCGGGGCCACCTGGTGCTCCAGGAACTCCCTCAGGAGCGACGCACCAGTCAGCTTCGCCACCGCCATGTTGCCCGGCCTCAGATCTGTGTCCATCTTCTCCAACACCGGCTTTGTGTGGGGGTCCACGAGTTCCACGCATGACCAATCATCTGAGCTCGTGGGCTGCTCCATGGGCAGAATCAGCCGAGGGTGGATGCGCCCAGCATCTACCATGACCCACTTGCTCCTGAAGCCCTCAATCCTCTTCCCGGGCTTCGAGATGGCGTTGGAACCTCCATACGCGACAAAGCTCGCGCACGCGGAGATGGCACCACGAGAGGGTCGGAGGGAGAAGTAGTGGCGCAGCACCGCCACTGAGGGCTGCACTCCGACGTGAGCCTCACAATAGTAGGTGAAGATCGCCAGAAGAAGAACAAAGTTGGGGTGGAGATGCAGAGCTTGCAGGTCGTAATGGCAGAGGACAGAGAAGAAAAACTGAGAAAAGGGAGGCACCAGACCGGCAGCAATGGCGCTGACGAAGAGCGGATAGAAGGTGCTCCCTTGGGCCTCAGGAAGGGCGGAGCCGGCCTTGAACACCTTCGCCCCGTCAATGCCTTGCACCACCACCATCCGGCGCACCCGGGCAAGGCTCGCCTCCGACACGTTCGGCGAGTCCAAGGCGGGCGAGTACCAAGCTTCGATCGAGGTCTGGCAAGGCGCCATGTCCTGCTAAGGCACGCGGTCGAAGTAGATCTGAAGATTTCGGAGGCAGAAAGGAAGAGCGCAAGAAAGGGGATCTGGGCAATGACCGGAGGAAGCAAGGGAAGCAAAGCCTAGGCAGATGCCGCTCTTTTATCGATTCACGTAGTTGCTGAGGCACCTACGTCCAACCAACCGCCACGCGGCGCCCGAGGCCGTAGGTTGTTAGGGCGCGCGGCGCTTCGCGCTTGCCCCTTCGCTTCTCTGCTCGGCCAAGTCCGAGCGCGCCTTGGGCCCGGGGCTACTGCCGGCGTTCTGGGAACGGGGGTCCCCAGACTTGCCTACCTGCAGCCTGCGGCGTGGCTCAAGGGGCGGCCCAACGCGGCCCATCTTCATCAGCACAGGCTCAAGACCCTCGCGAGGGGCCAAGCCTCGCGGGGTGGATGACAGGGAGCCTCCTCAGGCACGGCCTCGTCAGGCTGGCTCGCGAGGAGGCGGAGAGATCAAGGCGGGGTACCTCACGAGGTGCCCATGACGCAAGCCATGACGACCAAGGGCGCCAGGTGGGCGCCAGCCCACGCAGTGTCCTTCTTTCCTCTTTGGTGCAAAGGGAGCAAGTGCAGGCGAGAGCAGCAAGCAAAGACATCCATTTCGGTGCAACAAGACCAAGACCAGCAGAACGGCAGGATGGAGGTCATCGTGGAGCCCAAGCCGGCGTCACCACCAGAGCCTTTGGCAGGCGAGGACCAACTTTAGTCAGGATCAGTGTACTAGATGTTCCCCTTCAAAATGGCCAATTGTTGGCGCCCTTCTCGCTCAATATTTGGGAAGAGGCCCAGGGCCTTTGCCTATAAATAGGACTAGCCACCACAAGGTAGAGGCATCGGATGATCACCAGGAAATCGATCCAGAGAGCGACTGAACTCCCCCTAGAATTTCATCGCACCAGCCAAGAACAGACCCTCGCGAGGCTGTTCTTCCTTGTATTGTTCATCATCAGCCCAAGAGGCAATCCACCACACCACACACTGGAGTAGGGTATTACACCACAATGGTGGCCTGAACCAGTATAAACCCTGTGTCTCTTGTGTTGTTCCTTTGATTGCTTAGATCATAGCGAGGCAGTGAGGTGCAGGTAGGCAAAGGGCGAAATCTTCGCGCGCACCCCAGTGTTCGAATCTAGAGGGTCTGCCGGAACCTGAAATCCGATTGGAGTAACGCCTTAAGCAAGATGACATGATGTAGAGGATAGATCCAATCAAGATGAACAAACCCCGCCTTTCTACCATTAATGGCAACAATACAAATACATGTCATGTCCCTTTATGTCACTGGGAATAAGCACCACAACATTGAACCCATTACAAAGCACCTCTCCCAAGGGAAGAAAAATCAATCTAGTTGGCCAAACCAAATCAATAAATCTAGTTACCAGATTTGATCTCAAGAGAGAAATACAAAACTACCTTAATCATGCATAAAAGAGTTCAGATAAGACTCAAATAATATTCATAGATAATCTGATCATAAATCCACAATTCACTGGATCTCATTCAATAGATCTCCAATAACATCGAGGAGAACACTGTATTGAAGATCAAAGAGAGAGAGAACAAGCCATCTAGCTACTAGCTATGGACCCGTAGGTTTGTGGTAAACTACTCGCACATCATCAGAAGTGCAGCAAAGGTTGATGTGGAGGCCCTCCGTGATACTTTTCCACCCCCACAAGGTTGATGTAGAGGCCTGTTCCGGAGCTTGTGGCCATCCCATGGCCCTTCTGGCCTCCTCCCGAAGCTTTCAGGGTGCCTTGTGGTCCAAGAAAAAACATCAAAAAGTTATGTTCCATTTGGACAATGTTTGATATTGATTTTCTGTAAAGACAAAAAAAATGAAAAAACAGCAACTGGCACTTGGCACTAGGTTAATAGGTTAGTCCCAAAAAATGATATAAAATAGCATAATAATGCACATAAAACATTCAAGATAGATAATATAATACTCCCTCCATCCGAAAAAGCTGGTCCCTCAAATGGATGTATCTTGCACTAACTTGATGCTAGATTCATCTATTTGGGGGACAAGCTTTTCCGGACGAAGGGAGTAGCATGGAACAATAAAAAATTATAGATACATTGGAGATGTATCAGTAACCAACTAGGACTCTTGTAACCCTAGGCCTCCGGTATCCTATATAAACCAAAGCTAGGCTAGTCGATAGAACATCTTACATTAGACACAACAATATCAGTGTAGAACTTTTATACTTTGTAATCAATCCAACGCAATAAACACAAGCAGGGCGCATGGTATTATCTCCTCGGAGAGCTCGAACCAGGGTAGAACCTCGTGTCCTTGTTACCATCATGCTTAGACGGTTAGCTTGGGATCCCCTACCACGAGATATGCCAGATTTAGCTCCATTAGAGTGGGTTTCTTGGCCATCGTGCATGTTTAATGTCGGCAGACGGACAGGCGGGCATCCATTTTGAATGAGGTAGATATATATCATGTCATGTCCAGTCACGTCGCCCTGACATTGAACAGGCACGAAGACAGGGACACGACACGGGGGACTCTCTGGGCCAGCGCGCCACATCAATGGTAGCACTAGTGAGAGATCGCGTTCTCTCAGGGGTGGCATGAATGTGACGCTGACGCTCTGGAGTGGCCCTGAGCAGCATGAATGCACAACCGTTTCGCGCGAGGGAGTGCGCAGGAGAGGTTTTTGGGTGGGTCCAAGGTGTCTGAGACGTGTGTGGCAGCGGTCCGGACGCCCGCAAAGCCCCATGGTTTGCCTCTGATTTGCGGTAAAATGTGTCTAGACCGTGCCGCACACCGATGAGTATTGTGCGAACGACAAATCATGTTATGACCGCTCGGTCTAGACGGTTACGTGTGTTTAGGGGTCAGCATGGTGACCAATTATCAGTTCTATTTGTTTTCACATGCCAGACACGGGAATAGGATTCAAAATCAATTTTCCATGACTAATTCCTCGGCAAACTTCCATCCCTGAACTCCCATTCCCCCTCCCTATGGTTCTCAAACACGTAGTAGGTTTCAGAAATTTGATACGTACTACACTTCTGAGAGGGGAAATAATCCCATGGCCCAAATTTTAACACGGCACGCAAAAACAAACCATCGAGAAAATTAGAGAGCAAGAAAACCAAAGCGTGGAGAGAGGAACTCTCAACACGGTTCCAAATGGCACCAATGACCACATGCTTCTCCTCCCGCCTCCTCATCCATTTATCGGCGCCCACCACTGCCATCACCACAACTTCTCTGCGGCTACTAAAACCCACCGTAGCATTCACTGAATCCTACCGGATGCGCAGGCCATGCCTCGCTGTCTTGGCAGCTGCTCTTGGACCCCTACTGAGGGGTCTGACGGATTTCAGCATCGTCACATACTGGTTTTTGGACCGGCACACACCTTGAGGCCTACTATTTATATAACTCAGTAGAGAATAAATTGCACCAATAAAAAATCCTTGAAAAATCAGCTTGTAGAAACCGGCTTGGTGGAAAAACTTTTTTCTGCGGAGGCCGACCATACGCGTCAACATCTCAAGACTGAGGTGATGTGCACCACTTCAAAAGTAGTACAGCATGGAGGCTGGCTGTGAGCAACTGGCTGCACAGGAGACCTTTTCGACATGCAGCTCGACCGTACTCCTTCAACATTTTCAAAGATCGAGGAGGTTTTACTCACCTCGGATGCAGTCCACCATCAGAGCTTTGCTGCAAGAAGACACTGTTCGAAGGGTTCTTGTTGAACCAATTTCAAGACCGACGACCAAACTAGACATGCAGCTCAGATAAGGCGAGGTGCAATTAGACTCAAAGATTGGTTCAGGGCTACTGATGGTGTCTCGGCTAGGGAGGCCGCTCACCATGTCAACTCCCGATGGAGGGAGTCCTGGATTAGGGGGTCCCCGGGCGTCCATGCTATGTGAAGTGGTCCGGACTGATTGGCTGTGAAGATACAAGATGGAAGGCTTTCTCCCGTGTCCAGATGGGACTCTCCTTTGCGTGGATGTCAAGCTTGGCGTTCGGATGTGAAGACTCCTTTCCCTGTAAACCGACTCTGTACAACCCTAGGCCCCTCCGGTGTCTATATAAACCGGAGGGTTTAGTCCGTAGAGGCAATCATAATCATACAAGCTAGACATCTAGGGTTTAGCCACTACGATCTCGAGGTAGATCAACTCTTGTGACCCCTATATTCATCAAAGTCAATCAAGCAGGAACTAGGGTATTACCTCCGATAAGAGGGCCCGAACCTGGGTAAACATCGTGTCCCAGTCTCCTGTTACCTTTTATCCTTAGACGCACAGTTCGGGACCCCCTACCCAAGATCTACCGATTTTGACACCGACATTGGTGCTTTCATTGAGATTTCCACTGTGCCGTCATCGAAAGGCTCGATGGCTCCATAGATCATCTACAACAATGCTGCCGTGAAGGAGACTTTTCTCCTCGGCCAATTTTTGTATTCGGCGGCTTCGCACTGCGGGCCAACTCAGTTGGCCACTTAGAGAAGATCGACAGCTACGCCCCTGGTCATCAGATCAGTTTTGAGAATCTTAACTATGTCACTGGTATCCGAGGAGACTTGATCTTCCAGGGGTTCGCGACCCCAACCACCGCTCTGGGCTTAGATTCGGAGCACATCACCGGGTCCGAAGATGGGAGTTTGGAGCCCGCCAGACTCTCCGCAGCTATAGAGTTCGATACCGGAGAACCGGAGGGGATAGCACCACTGGCAGGCCCGGAGCTACGTCAAGCTCTCTCTTTCATCATAAAGCTGGACTCTTCTCCGGACACTAGCTCCGAACCCTTGAAGTCCACATCATGTGAGCTCGGCCAGGAAAATTTTGTCCCGCCCAACTCCACGGACTCTCGCTTCCCCGTTGTCACTGTCAAAATCGGCGGATCTCAGGTAGGGGGTCCCGAACTGTGCATCTAAGGTCAATGGTAACAGGAGAGAGGGGACACAATGTTTACCCAGGTTCGGGCCCTCTCTATGGAGGTAATACCCTACTTCCTACTTGATTGATCTTGATGAATATGAGTATTACAAGAGTTGATCTACCACGAGATCGTAATGGCTAAACCCTAGAAGTCTAGCATGTATGACTACGGCAATGAGTATCTCTCTCCATCCGGACTAAGCTCTCCGATTTATATAGACATCGGAGAGATCTAGGGTTACACGAGGTCGGTTACAGAGGGAGGGATCTTCATAATCGGTCGCCAAGCTTGCCTTCCACGCCAAGGAGAGTCCTATCCGGACATGGGTGTAGTCTTCGGTCTTCGTATCTTCATAGCCCATCAGTCCGGCCCATGGCTAACACGCCGGACGCCCGAGGACCCCTTAGTCCAGGACTCCCTCAGTAGCCCTTAAACCTGACTTCAATGACAAGGTGTTCAGCGCGTGGATTGTCTTTGGCATTGCAAGGCGGGTTCCTTCTTACGAACTCCAAGATAGTCTTCGGACGTATTGATTGTTTGGCCTGCGGATTGTCTTTGGCATTGCAAGGCGGGTTCCTTCTTTCATACTCCAAGATAGTTTTCGGACGTATTGATCGTGTCTAGACCTGTAACACACGCACCACACACAACTGTAGAGGGAATATAATATCCCACGAGTCCCATCTGCTGACAACTTATCGCAAGATGACATCACATCTGTTCGGTCACTATATCGAACCGTTTTTGTCCGCCGTTCTGTGTTTCGAGATGCGGTTTCCATTGGCACGTCTTGTCAAAGTAGAGATCGTGTCCCCTTATTGCGGAATTTTCATCAATGCAGGTGTGGGTAACCCAACCATGCCGTTTACACAGCCCATGGGAATAGGCAAGTTTTAGGGTGAGTGGGGAGGCGTTCAATATTTACTGCCTTTATACGGGGATAAGGATTCCCCCCTCTTCTCCCACGCCTTCTCTCTTCCTTCGCCCTTCCACCCTTGATCTCCAGCGCCCAAGTTCTCATCTTCTTCCCACTTAAAATAGCACTCAACCATGTCCAGATCCGGAGGCCAAGGCAGGTGGATGGTCTCCTTCATCAAGGAGAAAGACATTACTGAGCTTCGGGCGGCCACGTATTTGGCGAAGGAAATCGCCCATCGTCTGTCGACCGAGGGACAAGTCGTCCCCACACCGAAGCCCAACGAGAGGGCGGTATTTATCCCTCATTTCTTCCGTGGACTAGGGTTTCCCCTCCACCCTGTCGTCTGTGGGCTGATGTATTATTACGGGATAGACTTTCACGATCTATCCCCGAACTCCTTCCTCAACATCTCGGCGTTCATCGTCGTGTGTGAGGCCTTCCTCCGATCCAACCCCACTTCGGGTTGTGGCTCAAAGTCTTCAACGTGAAGCCGAAGGTGGTGGATGGCCAGCACGCGGAGTGTGGAGGAGCCATGGTGAGTAAGCTGTCCAATGTCTCTTGGCCGAAAGGCACCTTCGTGGAGACTGTCAAGGAATGGCAGAAACAATGGTTCTACATTACGGAACCCCGCGGCACCAACTGGGCCGCAGCTGCCGAATTCAACCCTGGTGCTCCAATGCGGCTCACCTCCTGGGTCGAGAAGAGCCCGAAATGGTGTTCGCCAGAGGAGCTGATAGCGCTGCAGACGCGTGTTCAGAGCATGGTGGACAAGAATGTCAAACTTGTCGACATAATCCAGGTGAGGCTAGTTCACCGGATTCTACCGTGCCAAAGCCGAAGCCTCCCGCTATGGAAGTTCAATCCGAAGAAGCACCATACCCTGAAGAGGCTCTTTGAGACCACTCACAAAGATGCCTGGAGGTTGCTCTTCAAGGGCAACGAGATACCGCCAGCCACGGATTCGGACCGTGGGCATGATGTCAACTACCCCGCCAGCGAGGTAGGTTTTTAACGTGTCCTCTGCTTGTCTGTTTCAAGGAGGATATCTGAACTTTTACCGTCATTGCTTGTAACGCCCCGGATTTCGATGCGCCAGGTGTCTACCAGTTATTCGCCGTCGTTGCCATGTCACTTGTTTGCGTGTTGCATTTTGCCATCTCATCATCTACATTTCATCTGCATGTTTTTCAAAACTTGCATCCGTTCGGGTTCTCCTGGTTCTATCCGTTGTCCGTTCGGAGTCCGGACCTCTCGCGCGCGCCCGTCGCCCCTCTCAGACCTTGTTTTCGTGTGCGGGTGTTAAACTTTCTCGGAATGACCCGAGTCTTGCCAAGCGGCCTTGGTATAGCACCGGTAGACCACCTGTCAAGTTTCGTGCCATTTGGAGGTCGTTTGATGCTCCAACGGTTAACCGCGTAGCCCGAAACCCCACTTTTCTCTTGCAGCCCAACACCCTTCCAAAGTGGCCCAAAACCCATATAACTCCCCTCCATGCTCTCGGTCGTTCGATCACGATCGTGTGGGCGAAAACTGCTCTCCATTTGGACTCTCCTAGCTCCTAGAATCTATAAATAGACATCCCCTCCGAAATTCGGGCGAAACCCTAGTCTCCTCTTTCCTCCCGCCGTCGGACGCGTCCGCCCGCGCCGGACACGTCCGCGCCGACCCCCGCAGCCAATCTCCTCGCGCCACCTGTCCTCGCTCCGCCGTCCATGCCGCCGCGGCCCGTCAGGCCCGCGCCAGGCCCGCCCGGGTCCCGATCTGGGCCCCGAGGCCCGCAGCCTC
>NC_057813.1:475645732-475665010 GCF_018294505.1 Triticum aestivum | reverse complement strand
CCCGGAGCTCGCCGTCTCCACCGCCCCGCTCACCGCCGACCTCTGCCGCCCACCGCACTGCGTCGCCGGCCGCCTCTTCGATGTTGTCGCCTCGGCTCCGCCTCGCCACTCCACCGCACCACCGTGCCATCCCCGTCGGCGCCGCCCCGCCGCCCTTCGCCGACCTCGCCGGAGCCGCCCGCCCTCGCCGGAGTCGGATCCGGCCAGATCCGTCCAGGTGGGATGAGATCCACCGGGATCCGATCCAAACGGCCCCGCTCCGTCCCGGAACCCCTCCGTCCACTCTCCCTGAGGTCCAATTTTCACTAAGTCCACGGAATATTTTTACATTATCATGCCATGTTCATCGCATCTTATCTCCATGCATACAACTCCGTTTCGTGTGTGTAATATGTCAAATTGTTTGCTTCAACGAGTACTTCATTTCATTCCATTGCATCATGTTCATTTGAGTCCATCTTGATGCCTGAATCATTGTTGCAAGAGTGCTAGGTGATGTTGTCTGCTGCCTGTTAACAGAACTTGCTTATTTGTCATTTTTGCCATGATTGATGTGTGCATCCTATGAGGTTGATGTCTACATGTGTTTTGATCTATGCCATGCCATCTTTACAGTGGTGTATGCCATGTATTTTTGTGATCTCTGTGGTGACTAGCACAAACATGCAAACTAGGCTTCGTGATGTTGCTGATTTTAGTCCCTGTTCTGCTGTTATTTTGATGCCATGTAAACTTGATGCCACAGAGAGATCCATGCATATTTTGAGATACTTCAGTAAGGATGTTTTGAACTATGGTTATGCTCTATCCATTCATGCCCCTGGTTGCAATTATGGAGTAGTCTAGCATGTCATTTTCGTGCTCTACTTTTGCTACAAAATGTTTCCTGGCAGATTGTTTACATGTTATTCAATTTTGCCAAGGTTGTTATAGTTGATCCTTGCATGCTATGAACTTGTTCTTGCCTTGGTTTGTTTCCAAAACATGTCTTCCTGCTGATGCTATGCTTATCTTGTCATGCAATGACTTGTGGTGAGTGAATCAAGCTTGTTAAGTAGTGTACTTGTTGTTACTGTTTTGCTAGGCTGAATCTGTTATTTCGTGATGCTATGTAAACCTGGTGCTACTAGTCATCCTATGCATAATCTGGAGATGTTCACTAAGGGTGTTTTCTTATACATGTCATGCTCTATCCATCCATGCCCCTGGTTGCATTTATAGCCTGCTATAGCCTGTTGTTATGTTGCTCCAAAGTTGCTAAATAATGTTGTTGTCAACCTGTTAACATTAAGTTCAGTTGTTGCCATGATTGTTGCTAGTGATCCATGTACCCTATGAGCTTGCTCTTGCCATGCTTAGCTTCACAAACATGCCTTCTTACTGTTGGTTGCCTTGCCATGTCATTTATTGCTCTGTGGTGAGTGGCACAAGCTCACAAACATGCCTTCTTATTGTTGTTCCTGCCATGTTTGAATCTGTATTACAACTTGCTATGTTTACATGGGTGCCATCATATCTTCTGATCCTTTTTGGCTCATGGTCAGTAAGGGACTCTTGTTCTATGCATTTAGTAGGTTCATGCCATGCCTTTGTTTGCCACGATTAGTTCCTGTGGCATGTTGTTTGATAGCTCTGAACATTGCAACCTGATGTTATTTTCTGCAAAGTCTGAACTCTTATTATTTGCAATCTTGCCATGTGTGTTTGAGCATGTTCTAGTGATTTCTAGAGATAGCTCAGTGTTCATGTTTTGTAATGCTTTACCTGTACATCATGTCCATGCCTTTTGTTATTATGTTGTGGTGCTGTAGCATGTTATTTTGATGCTTGCAATATGCCTAGTTGCTGTTTTGGACAGCTTGTCCTTTAAACTTGTATAGTGTGCATGTGTTGAACCGTTGCTCCGTTTTGAGTGTGCTCTATATGAAACTTGCTTGTTTTTGCATGTAGTTTCATATTATCATGTTGTATCCTTGTTTTGAGGTGTTTTGCTTGATGTTTGGGTGCATTTTGCATTAATGCCATGTTTAACTTGTTTTGCTCATATCTTCTAGGCCGTAGCTCCGAACTAAATGATCTTTATATGTAACTTGACTAGAATCTCGTGTAGATCATCTTGGTGCATTTTAACTTGCTGTTTAACAACCTGAACATAAGGTTTATTCAGATCTGGACCAATTTCGAAACTTGCATATGAGGACTTACCGGAATTGTTATATGTTGTTCCCGGCCTCATTTAAACTTGCCTTGATGTGTTGCTCTTGTTTGCATCATCTCTTGCCATGAGTAGCTTCATGTAGCTTTGTCATGCATAATGCTTGTTTGTGCATCATGCCTTGTTTATGTTTGGTGTGTTTACCATGTTGTGTGCTTCTTCTCGATAGTTCCCGTTTCGTTGCGATCGTGAGGATTCGTTCGTCTACGCTTGGTTCGTCTTTGTGGCTTCATCCGTTCGTCTTCTTCATGGACTCGTTCTTCTTCCTTGCGGGATTTCAGGCAAGATGACCGCTACCCTGGATCTCACTACTATCATTGCTATGTTAGTTGCTTTGTTCTATCGCTATGCTGCGTTACCTATCTTTTGCTCATCAAGCCTCCCAAATTGCCATGAACCTCTAACCTTTGACACCCTTCCTAGCAAACCGTTGTTTGGCTATGTTACCGCTTTTGCTCAGCCCCTCTTATAGCGTTGCTAGTTGCAGGTGAAGTTGAAGATTGCTCTATGGTGGACAGGATTATGTTGGGATATCACAATATCTCTTATATTATTAATGCATCTATATATTTGGTAAAGGGTGGAAGACTCGGCCTTATGCTTGGTGTTTTGTTCCACTCTTGCCGCCCCAGTTTCCGTCATACCGGTGTTATGTTCCCGGGTTTTGCGTTCCTTACGCGGTTGGGTGATTTATTGGACCCCCTTGACAGTTCGCTTTGAATAAAACTCCTCCAGCAAGGCCCAACCTTGGTTTTACCATTTGCCTCACCACCACCTATACCCTTCCCTTGGGTCGGCCAACCCGAGGGTCATCTTTATTTTAGCCCCCCCGGGCCAATTCTTGTCTATGTGTTGGTCTGAACCGGGCAGACTGCGGGGCCAACTCGGGGCAACTCGAGGGCTGGTTTTACTCGTAGGCTAACCTATCCGGTGTTGCCCTGAGAACGAGATATGTGCAGCTCCTATCGGGATTGTCGGTGCATCGGGCGGCTTTGCTAGTCTTGTTTTACCATTGTTGATATGTCTTGTAAACCGGGATTCTGAGTCTGATCGGGTCTTCCTGGGAGAAGGTATATCCTTCGTTGATCGTGAGAGCTTGTCATGGGCTAAGTTGGGACACCCCTGCAGGGTTTAAACTTTTGAAAGCCGTGCCTGCGGTTATAGGCAGATGGGAATTTGTTAATGTCCGGTTGTAGATAACTTGACACCAGATCTGAATTAAAATGCATCAACCGCGTGTGTAGCCGTGATGGTCCCTTTTCGGCGGAGTCCGGGAAGTGAACACGGTTTCTGGGTTATGTTTGACGTAAGTAGGTGTTCAGGATCACTTCTTGATCATTGCTAGCTTCACGACCGTTCTTTTTACTCTCTTCTCGCTCTTATTTGCGTATGTTAGCCACCATATATGCTTAGTCACTGCTGCAGCCTCACCAATTTACCCTTCCATTCCCTTTAAGCTTTGCTAGTCTTGATACCCATGGTAATGGGATTGATGAGTCCTCGTGGCTCACAGATTACTACAACAACAGTTGCAGGTGCAGGTTATGCGATGATCATGACGCGAGAGCGATGTTTGCTTGTCTTGGAGTTCTTCTTCTGCTTCTTCTTCGATCAGGGGATAGGTTCTAGGTTGGCAGCCTGGGCTAGCAGGATGGATGTTGTTTGAGTTTCTGTTTGTGTTTCATCCGTAGTCGGATGATGCTATTATGTATTGTGATGTTGTATTCGTGTGGCATTGTATGCCTCTTGTATGTATCCCCATCTATTATGTAATGTTGATGTAATGATATCCACCTTGAAAAGCGTTTCAATATGCGGTTCTATCCTTGGTGGGACCTTCGAGTCTCTTTAGGATAGTATCGCATATTGGGCGTGACATTGCTTCTTCAGGAATGGATGGAGAGGGCGAAGAAGATTTAGTGCCCGGCTCCACTGCTTGAAGAACCAGTCATTCCGGTTTTAGCAAAGATGCTAGTGTCGGCGCCCTATACAGCGCCAGTGAAGAAGGTCAAGGGGGTACGGAGTGGCCCTCACCGCAAGGGTGCTGCGGACGCGACGTCCACAAACAAGACACGTTCCTCCACCGCCGAAGATGAAGATGATGAAGAAGAGGATAAGGAGGAGGAGAGCGACTCTCCCCCTGATGGAGGGAGAAAGAAGAGGGCGGCCTCCACAATTCTGGAGGCGGAGGCGCCAAGAAGGGGAAAGGCCAGCTCATGGGCAGCTCCGCATGGGACGTTCACAGGAGTCCGGAGCGACGCCTCCGCACTAAGCCCCGGGCCGCATCGTAAGTGTTAAGACTCATACATGCCCATAGATCTAACCTCTCCTCCTTGCCGTATTGACATGGTCAATCATGCTATTACAGTCTGGCCCACGACAGCTCCCAGCGATCCTCATCAGAGGGTTTGTTGGACCCGAAGGAGATGGCCAGCAAGACACCGTCAGCCGCTTACTCTCCCATGGCCAAGGGAGACGACGAGGTGCTCTCCCAACGGACCTCCCCAGGCCGGGGAGAGGTGCCAGAAGGCGAAGCCCCCGTCGCCGAACACCAAGGGAAGTCAATTCCCATGGAGACAGGGGATGAGGGCCGTATTCAATTCGGCCCTCAACCAGACTTGATTCCGGAGACTGATACGGCTCCGGGATCCGGCACGCAACCTCCTTCGAAAGAAGGGGGTATGCCTATTCCACCGGTGACCCCTGTCCAACCAGGGGCACCAGATAATCTATTGGAAGCGATGTGAGGCACTTCCATTATGGAAGAGCACCGTGTTCTTATGGGCACGGTGATTAAAAGGGTTCAGTCTGTCAAGAGGGACTGACCGAAGCCTGCAGCAGCCTGCTGACAGGTTTTGAGGTAAGCAACACAAGAGGAGAAAATCCCGATATAGACAGTAGCCCCTGAGACATTGTCCGATGTCCAAAAAGAAAAAACCAGACAGAGGATCAATCCCTGATGGCAGGAAACTAACTAAACTTGTCTAAAATGAATACGCAGGTGTCGCTAGTGGCCGCAGCCTCACATACTACCGAAGGCTCTGGACTAAAGCAGAGACTAGAGCAGACCGAGGAGGAGCTCAGTCAGGTGAGGAGGCAGCTCCAAGAAAAACAAGGTATGTGATAACCCGTTGTATATTAAGAAGGTAAAATGATATGCATTGGCTGAAGTTTCAAGATGTATATAGAAGCGAAGATCGAGGTCGAGGCCCTGAAAGAGGCCCTGGCCGAAGCCAAGGGGAAGGCTGTCAAGGAGCAGGCCGCCCGTAAGAAGCTCAAGGCTCGTGTCAACGAGATTCAACAAGAGCTCCACGACGTGGTGAGGAAGTGCGAGACCTTGGAGCGCGACGCGTCGGTTTGAGAGACCAAACTCTCCAAGGCTCGTCAGAGCATGGAGACGGCCCAGAATGAGGCCCAGGGTGCCCTCAAGGAGATCCATGAGGCCAGGAAGGTCGCGGCAGGTAAGGCATTTAGTATGCAAAGCAAGTGTATGAAGAAGAAGTATTTCTTACTAACCCGGATTCGGAGTTCTCCAGGAGCCTACGCAGATTTGCCGCGCAGTGTGTCTGACACCACGGAGTTCTTTTGAGCCAGAGAAGGGAGCTCCACGGAGAAATTGTTCTGGTCACAGTATCTTGCGCCAGAGCATCCCGTGCCCTTCACCGATCAGCTGAAACAGCTGGTGGAGCTGCATAGGGTGGCCGAACTAGCCATGAAGGATTTTATAATCCGGCTATGCCTAGCCGAAGCTATTCCCAGCAGCTACTTTGGACTCGTGAAGCGGTTGGTGAACGCCTGTCCTTGGCTAGACGTTGTCAAGCGATCGGCCTGTATTGAGGGTGCGCGCATGGCCTTCACCCGTTGCAAGATCTGGTAGGCGAAGATGGACGCCGTCGAGCTGACCAGGGGGGTCGCTAGAGGGCAAGGAGTACCGCACACCCGAGCGCTATTTTGCGGATGTCCTAGAGGGGTCTCGCATTGTGGCAACACAGTGTGGGCAAGACATTATTTTCGAATGAATATATTTGTGTTGTCTTTGCCTTGTATGATGAAACAAAGTCGGTTTGTAATATAATGCATGTTATGTTTTAATTTTTTTTCCTCCTGTGCGGCCGTGTTGCATGAAATCTGATGGGTTGGCCAATCGTCGGCTTCTGCCCCCACGTAGGTAGTACGGAGGTGTTTGGGATGGAATCTAAACAATCTTGATCCAATTATATGGTCCTTGAAGGAGTTGTTTAGCGCAACGAACCAGGCAATCAGACTATGCGCCTTAAACTCCCTCACTTAGCCATAGGAGTTTTATAATAAAACATGGGCGCAGCCCCTGGTATCTGAACCAGAGTGCTATGAGCGTCTGATCGGGAAGTACCGATCCTTCGCGTAATGCGGAAAAATGTCCAACGATTTGCAACCTCCGAACAGCTGACCGGCTCTTGCCGTATCATGGCAGTCAGTTTTTCGGCTTTCTCTACTAAGGTGCTCCTTTGGATAAACTAGGGCACAATCGCAGCAGTTCTCCCTTTACTACCTTAGCCGATATAGCAGAACGTAAGGTAGCAAGCACAGGAGCCGGGCAACCCAGCTATTGACCAAAGACATGATTCGGAGTCAGTGCATATAATGCTAAATTCGGGGTGCCGAACTATACTGTAAAAGTATTTGGACTTTTGTTGCCTTGTTGTGGGGTGCTATGAAACCCCTGGCAAGGTGGAACACACCGAGTGTACGGGTGTTATATGATAGAATTACCAGGAAGAAAAAGGTAAAAAGAAAGAAAGAGGAAGAACCAGTGATAAGCTGAAGCCATGGAAATTTAGGCCGCAAACTCTTTCTATTATAAGTTCATTGGCGCGTTAAAGCGTGTTGGTACAAGTGGTGCAATAAGCAGAAAGGCTATTTACTATGCCTTCACCAAGAGAGAGCTGCTTATGGGTCCTGAAAAATAGGTAGAGTGATCATTTAATGAAACCACCTAGAGAAGTCACCCATATGTCTGCGGCTCTCCCGTGCCGAGCTTGTATAATACCATCCAACAGGGTCAACTGACCGCTCTTATTCTTGTCGTCTTGGTGTGTTTGTCCTTCGAGAGGATCCATGACCAGGCCATCGGATGGGGTCTGTGGGATTGAGACCAGAAAGGGAAAATTAAAAGTGAAAGTATGTGTGTATCCGGTGCCGGTTGAGCCGCATTGTGGATCACAAGCTAGCTATGCCTCCGTCGATGCCCATGGAATTTCAAGTGCATAATTATGTACGCGCGGCGCGAATGCCACCGCTTGATCGGGACTGAGACGGAGGCCGGATTGCTAATCGGGCTCCCGACGAGCCGAGCTGTCCCGCTGCGGGGTAGTTCGGACCGTCTTAACGGTCTCCGTGGGCTTGGTAGCTGCATTAGGGTTCTGCTTGAGAAGGCTGCTCGGTACTTCTGCTGCTAAGGCAGCTGTGTGCTCTTCTGTACGGAGGGAGCGTTCTGTATTTCCGTTAACCGTGATGACGCCGCGTGGACCGGGCATCTTGAGCTTAAGATAAGCATAGTGTGGCACTACATTGAATCGAGCGAATGCGGTTCGTCCCAGTAGTGTGTGATAGCCGCTGCAAAGAAAGGGGACGATATCAAAGATTAACTCCTCGCTTTGGAAGTTGTCCGGAGATCTGAAGACAACCTCTAGTGTGATTGATCATGTACAATGGGCCTCTACACCTGGTATGACCCCTTTGAAGGTGGTCTTTGTGGGTTTGATCCGGGATGGGTTTATGCCCATCTTGTGCACTGTATCCTGATAGAGCAGATTAAGGAATCGCGTCAAGTGGAATCCATCAATGATTGGGTCGAGGACTAGTGCGGCTGATCCGCCATGTCGGATACTGGTTGGATGATCCCGATGATCAAAAGTGATCGGGCACGACGACCATGGATTGAATTTTGGGGCGACTGGCTCTATCGCATAGATGTCCCGGAGTGCGCGCTTGCGCTCCCTCTTGGGGATTTGTGTGGCATATATCATGTTCACTGTTTTGACCTGAGGGGGAAACTTCTTCTGTCCCCCTGTGTTTGGTGACTGGGTTTCCTCGTCATCGTCCTTGCTTTGCGACCCCTTCTCCTTGTTCTTGGCGTTTAACTTGTCAGACTATTTTGAAGACCCAACAATCTATGTTGGTGTGGTTGGCTGGTTTTTCAGGGGTGCCATGTATCTGGCACGGACGATCGAGTATGCGGTCCAGACTGGATGACCCCGAATTGTTCTTATTGTACGGCTTCTTCCGCTGACCGGACTTGGAGCCACTAAATCCGGCGTTGACTGCCGTGTCATTGGTATGGTTGCCATTTATTCGACGCTTGTGTCTGTTGCGCCGGGGCTTGCCGTTGTTATCCTTGCCTTCAGAGGCGTCGGGTTTGCTTGCATTATTGTTGCAACGGGCTAGCCAACTATCTTCGCCCACGCAAAAGCGGGTCATAAGTGTCGTAAGGGCCGCCATGGACTTCGGCTTTTCCTGCCCGAGGTGTCGGACGAGCCATTCATCGCAGATGCTATGCTTAAAGGCCGCTAGGGCTTCAGCATCGGGATAGACGACTATCTGGTTCTTTTTAGTTAAGAACCTAGTCCAGAATTTCCTGGCTGATTCCCCAGGTTGTTGGACTATATGACTTAAATCATCTGCGTCCGGAGGCCGGACGTATGTTCCTTGGAAGTTTTCCAGGAAGGCTTCTTCCAAATCTTCCCAGCTACCGATAGAGTTTTCTGGCAGGCTGTTCAACCAGTACCAGGATGGTCCTTTGAGTTTTAATGGGAGATATTTGATGGCGTGGAGATCATCACCACGAGCCATATGAATATGGAGGAGAAAATCCTTGATCCAGACCGCGGTGTCTGTTGTCCCATCATATGATTCGATGTTTACGGGTTTAAACCCTTCTAGGAATTCATGATCCATTACTTCATCAGTGAAGCAAAGAGGGTGTGCGGCGCCTCTATATCGGGCCACGTCACGACGTAGCTCTGATGGACTCCGTCTGTAGAGTTTGGCCCGAGAGTGACTAGACTTATTGCATCCTAATAGGTGGCTGCCGTCACATGTTGGGGCACGCCCTCGCGATCCGTAGATCGGTCTAGTATGTCATGCATTGTTATCCAATATTTGCCGCATGTCGTAGGTATGTCCCCAAGCTGTTTTATCTCTACCCTTACGGTGAGGTGGAGCAGGCTGGTGTTCGGCTTGAGTTACCACTTTGTCCCGACCCTGTGGTGGTCGATCAGCCGCATTGCGCAATGACGGTATGGGCTCCAACGGATCATCATCAAACTGAGGTAGAAATTTATGTTGCGGGTAACTTTTGGCTGGGCGCTTAAGGCCGTATTCCTCGGCTGCTAGGACATCGGTCCATCTGTCATTGAGCAGGTCTTGATCGGCTTCAAGCTGCTGCTGCTTCTTTTTTAGGATCCTCGCAGTGGCTATTAGCTGAAGCTTAAAGCACTCCTGCTCTAAAGGCTCCTCAGGCACGATGAAGTCTTCGTTGCTGAGGCTCACCTCCTCCTCGGAGGGCGTACGGTAACTACCATCCTCCGAGTCTTCTTCTATGGCATGTTCGTCAGGGCTCACATGCCCTGATTCACGATTGTCTTGTTCAACAGTTTGTTCGTCGGGTTCTTCTGTGTCTTCGGCACCATTCGGAGTGTTGTTGTCTCCTATGCCGGTGTTGCTGTCCCTGCTGCGGCGGGATTTGGAATGGTGCTGCTGACGCTGGTGCTTTGGTTGTGTTTTACGAGGGTCCTCCTTTGCTGGGTTTTCCTTGTCATCGCTGCTATTATTTTCGGCGTATCTACCATGTATACGTCATATGAGGAAGTGGCCGTCCATCGTCCAGTGAACGGTGGGTTCTCGGCCTTCTCGTCTCCGGCATCGTCGTCCATACCGTCGATGTCTTCGGAGTCATAGTCAAGCGTGTTGGTTAAATCTTTGACTGTGGCTATAAAATGGGTGGCGGGTGGGAAGCAAGATTCTCCATCATCAGCCCCTAGCTCGAACCGAACATAGTTTGGCTGTGAGTCCCTAGCCAATGACAGGTTTTTTAATGAGTTTAGCACATCTCCCAAAGGTGAATGCTGAAAGATGTCTGCAGCGCTGAATTCAAAGATCGATAAACGATCAAGTTCGGCGTCCGCGGGCTCATATAGTTCGGAACTTATGACCGGAGACAAGTCCGGAGTTCCGGTAACGCAGATGTCCCATGAGTTTAGGTCCATGTGCGGCTCCAATGCCGTGGGATCCATGGCCTCCGTGGAGGGGTTGAGCTTCCTGTCCTTGGATGGCGCGGTATGCTCCGGATCTAAGGTCGGAGCCGTTACAGGAACTATCTCCTGAAAGCGGCCCGACGACAGATTTAGGTCATGTTTGTCGAGGTGACCAGGAGCGGTTTCCGCGGTCTCGAATCCGGCAAAGATCAAGTCTGCACGGATGTCCGCGACATAGTTCAAGCTCCCAAACCTGACTTGATGGCTAGGGGCGTAGCTATCGATCTACTCCAGATGGCCAAGTGAGTTAGCCCGCAGTGCGAAGCCGCCGAACACGAAGATCTGTCCAGGGAGGAAGGTTCCTCCTTGGACAGCGTCATTGTTGACGATTGAAGGGGTCATCAAGACTTTTGAGAACGGCACAGTGGAACTCTCAATGAAAGCACCAATGTCGGTTTCAAAACCGGCAGATCTCGGGTAGGGAGTCCCGAACTATGCGTCTAAGGTCGATGGTAACAGGAGACAGGGGACGCGATGTTTACCCAGGTTCGGGCCCTCTCTATGGAGGTAATACCCTACTTCCTGCTTGATTGATCTTGATGAATATGAGTATTACAAGAGTTGATCTACCACGAGATCGTAATGGCTAAACCCTAGAAGTCTAGCCTATATGACTATGGCAATGAGTATCTCTCTCCATCCGGACTAAGCTCTCTGGTTTATATAGACACTGGAGATATCAAGGGTTACACGAGGTCGGTTACAGAGGGAGGGATCTTCATAATCGGTCGCCAAGCTTGCCTTCCACGCCAAGGAGAGTCCTATCCGGATGCGGGTGCAATCTTCGGTCTTTGTATTCATATCCCATCAGTCCGGCCCATGGCTAACGGGCTGGACGCCCGAGGACCCCTTAGTCCAGGACTCCCTCACCCGTCCAAACCGCGCTCCTAAACGAGGCTTTGGACTAAATGCAATCCCTCGCCATCATAGAGGAATTGCTTCTGAATTGCGCCCAGGCCGGACTAGGGGCTGAAAACAGGGAATTTTACTCCCCACCCACCACCCACTATCGAGGATTTAACCAACATGCTCGATTACGCCTTTGAAGACATCAACAGTATGGACAACGATGCCGAAGAGGAGCAGGCCCAAAACCCGCCATTCACCGGACGCTGGATGGCCACTTCCTCATATGACATGTACATGGTGGACACACGAAGGCGACGGCGATGATGGGAAGGATCTAGTCGAGGACAAACCTCCTGAGATACCACCAAAGCATCAACGTCAGCGGTGCCACTCTAAATCGCGTCGCGGAAAAGATAGCAATACCGGCACCGGAGACAATAATACTCCAGAGAACGCCAAAGACCACAAAGCCCCCATCGAACCAACATCTGAACATGACGATTTGGAGGAGGGGAAAATTAACCCCAACGATCCTATCGGGAACGAGGACTCGGAGGATAGCAACTACCTACCACCCTCCAAAGACGAGGTAAGCCTCGGCGACAAAGACTTCATCGTACCAGAGGAACCTCTCGAACAAGAGCGCTTTCAGCGCCGGCTAATCGCCACTACAAGAAGCCTGAAAAAGAAGCAACAGCAGCTTCAAGCTGATCAGGATTTGATCAACGATAGATGGATTGATGTCCTGGCAGCCGAAAAATATGGCCTCGAATGCCCAACTAAGAGTTACCCGAAGCGCAAGCTGCTACCCTAATTCAACGATGAGGCGCTGGAGCATATACCACCAGCGCACAATGCTGCTGACAGACCTGACCGACCACCACATGGCCGGGACAAAATGGTAACTCAAGACGAACACCAGCCCGCTCCACCTCGCCGTAAAGGCATAGAAACCATAGCTCGGGAATACACCTATGACCTACGACAGGACCTGGAAAATAGAGCCGGTTAGACCAAATGAATTTACGGATCACGGGGGCATGACCCGGTGCGAGAGGTCAGCTATCAATCCTGGCACGATAAGCATAACCATACCCGGGCCGAAAACCGCTTATGGACTTCATCCGAACTACGTCGAGACGTGGCCCGATACAGAGGCACCGCACACCCCCTATGCTTCACCGATGAAGTAATGGAGCACCAGTTCCCAGAAGGGTTTAAACCCGTGAACATTAAATCATATGACGGCACAACAGATCCCGTAGTATGGATTGAAGATTTTCTTCTCCGCATTCACATGGCCCGCAGTGATGATCTACACGCCATCAAGTACCTTCCCCTAAAACTCAAGGGGCCATCTCAGCACTGGTTAAACAGCCTCCCAGAAAACTCTATTGGAAGCTGGGAAGACTTGGAAGATGCCTTTAGAGACAACTTCCAAGGCACCTATATCCGGCCTCCACACGCTGATGACCTCAGTCATATAATCCAGCAGCCCGGAGAGTCAGCCAGAAAATTCTGGACCAGGTTCCTAATTAAAAAGAACCAGATTATCGACTGTCCGGATGTCGAAGCCCTAGCGGCCTTTAAACATAGCATTCGCGGCGAATGACTCGCCCGACACCTCGGCCAAGAGAAGCCGAAGTCCATGGCAACCCTCACAGCACTCATGACCCGCTTTTGCACGGGCGAAGACAGCTGGCTAGGCCGTAGCAGTAATAGTACAAGCGAACATGGCACTTCCGAAGCCAGGAATAGCAATGGCAGGCCCCAACGCAACAAACACAAGCATCGAAGCAATAATGACAATACCGAAGACACGACGGTCAACACCGGATTCAGTGGCTCCAAGTCTGGTCAGCGGAAGAAGCCATTCAAAAGAAACAGAGACGGCTCATCCAGCTTGCACCGAATACTCGATCGACCCTGCCAGATTCACGGCACCCCCGGCAAGCCTGCCAACCATACCAACAGAAGTTGTTGGGTCTTTAAACATGCCGATAAGTTAAATACCAAACATAAGGAGAAAAGGTTGCCCAGCGAGGACGACGACGAGGAACCTCGACCACCGAACACAAGGGGGCAGAAGAAATTTTTCCCCGAAGTCAAAATGGTGAATATGACATACGTTACTCACATCCCCAAGCAGGAGCGCAAGCGCGTGCTAAGGGACGTCTATGCGATAGAGCCAGTCGCCCCAAAATTTTAACCCATGGTCATCTTGTCCGATCACTTTCGATTGCAGAGACCATCTGACCAGTATCCGTCACGGAGGCTCGGCCGCACTAGTCCTCGACCCAATTATTGATGGATTCCACCTTAGGCGAGTCCTCATGGACGGCGGCAGTAGCCTTAACCTGCTCTATTAGGATACATTCCGCAAGATGGGTATTGATCCGTCAAGAATCAAGCCCACCAAAACTACCTTTAAAGGAGTAATAATACCTGGTGTAGAGGCCCGCTGCACGAGCTCAATCACATTGGAGGTCGTCTTTGGTTCTCCGGACAACTTCCAAAGCGAGGACTTGATCTTCGACATCGTCCCCTTCAGTAGTGGCTACCATGCACTGCTCGAACAAACTGCGTTCACTTGCTTCAATGCGGTCCCAAACTGTGCCTATCTCAAACTCAAAATGCCCGGTCCATGCAGTGTTATAACAGTCAATGGAAACATGGAATGCTCACCCCGTACGGAGGAGCACACCGTGGCCCTGGCAGTGGAGGTACAAGGCGGCCTTATCAAGCCAACTATTACATCGGCGGCCAAGCCCCCGGACACTATCAAACGAGTCCAGACTACCCCGCAGCACGACAGTCCAGCTCGTCAGGAGCTTAATTAGCTATTCGGCCTCCATCTTAGCCCCAACCGAATTGCGGCATATGTACCATGCATACATCACTACGCATTAAAGATACCATGGGCAAAGATGGAGGCATAATAAAGATAAAGTCCACAATACGGCTAGACCCTATCCGGACACTCATATTTCCTTTTTCTCTTATTTTTATTTTTCCAGGTTCCTTTTCGACGGTACTAAGGGCCCTTTCCTGGGCCCATCATGAAAACCCGATCGTCGACCCTTTCGAAGGATAATACACAAAGGAGAAAAGTAGTGTAAACGTGTGGTAGAGTATCTAAAAGGTCTCTAAATGTCACCTTATCCGTTTTCAGGACCCGTACGCAGCTTTCGCTTGTGCTCGGCATGTAAAATAGCCTTGTTGCTTATCGCATTGTTTGTACAAATATGTTTTGATGTATCAATCAGACTATAGTGGAAGCAGTTCCTAGCCCAACCTATATGGTACTGGCCTATTTCTTAATATGCACATCCCTATTTTTCGTCCGATTGTCATGTACACCTCGGCACGACTTAAACCCCAGGGGCTCTATCGAGCCACGTACGTTTTTTAAACATAAAATAAGTCCAAACACTTCTATAGTACAATTTGGCGTCCCGAATATAACATTATATGCATCGGCTCCGAATCATGTCTTCGGTCAATAGTTGGGTTTCCCGGCTCCTGTGGTTACCGCCTTATGTTCCGCTTGTTCCGCTAAGGTAGTAAAGGGAGAACTACTGCGATTGTGATTTTGGTTCATCCAGATTAACACCTCAGTAGACAAAGCCGAAAAATGACTATCATGATACGGCGAGACCTGGTCAACTATTTTGTGACTAAGTATAAATCTTTTGCGATTTTTTGCACATCACGCGACAGACCGGCCTTCACCCGGTCGGGCATATACAACACCCTAGTTCGGACAATCGAACAATAATAGGGGTTGCGCCTACACCTTCATCGTCAAACTCCTATGGCTAAGTGAGAGTGCTAAAGCCACATAGTCTGATTGCTTGGTTTGCCGCACTAACACCTCCTTCAAGGACCAAGTCATTGGGTCGAGTGTGTTTATATGCTATTTCGAACACCCTTGTACTACCTAAGTAGGGGCTGAAGCAGACGACTGGCCAACTCTTAGATACCATAAACGGCCGCACAGGAGGAAACATTTTTAAGTAAAACAAGCAACATATCATACATAAGGCCTGTTTCATAATACAACGATTGGACAACATAGATACATTCATTCAAAAATAATGTCCTTCGAACACTGGCCCTCTACAATGCAGGATCCTTCTAGGACGTCCTCGAAATACCGCTCCAGCGTGCGGTGATCTTTTGTAACGCCCCAGATCCGATGCGCCAGGTGTCTTCTAGCTATTCGTCATTGTTGCCATGTCATTGCTTGCGTGTTGCATTTTGCCATGTCATCATCTGCATTTCATCTGCATTCTTTTCAAAACATGCATCCATTCGGGTCCTCCCAGTTCTCTCCGTTGTCCGTTCGGAGTTCAGACCACACTCGCACGCGCCCGTCGCACCTCTCAGACCTTGCTTTGTGAGCGGGATAAAAATGTTCTCGGAATGGGAAGAAAGGTGACATGCGGTCTTTTTATAGTGTAGGTAGACCGCATGTCAAGAGTCATCGCATTCGGAGTTTGTTTGACTGCCCAACCGTTAAATATATAACCGTGATATAGCCGGTATAGACGTTGGATGGTTTCGGCATCTGAAACCCGTGTCGGGCCGCACTTCATCTCTCTCCTCTCAGCCCAACCCCTCTTCTCAGCCCAACGACAGCCCACCTAGTCTCTCTCCGCTCCGAAGCCGTCCGATGGTGATCGTATGGTCCCAAATGGTCTCAAAACCCCCCTAACCCTAACAAATCTGCTATAAGTAGATCCCCTAGTCCATTTTTGGACATCCCTAGCCTAAATCAAGCCCTCCACCTACATCCTGCCGCAGCCTCCACCCTCCTCCTCGTTTTCCACGCCGGCCAAACCCCCCAACTCCAAGTGGCGCGCCCCCACTGGCCTCCGCCGCCGCAGCCTGCACCCCGGGCCAACCGGGAGGCGCCACGTTGCTCCAGCCCCGCTCCCCGCCGCCGCGGCCCGTGGAACCCAGGCGCGGCCCGCCCCGGGCCCGATCTGGGCCGCACACCAGCCCGCGCGCGCCACCGCTCGCCTGTCCCTGCGCCCCCGTTCGCTCGCTCCTCTGCTCCAGCGTCGTCCCCGCCGCTAGCGCCTCTCCGTCACCCGCAGGCGCCTTCCAGCGCCCTTGCGCCGCGCCAGGGTCAGGCCGGACCCCCGCCTCCTCCTCTCTTCCTTCCCCCCTTCACTTCTCCCTCTGACCCCGGTGGCCCTTCCTCCCGCAGGTAAACACCGCCGCCAAAGGAGTGTCGCCGCCCGCCGGACCTCATCCCCGACGCCTAGTCGCCAGATCCCGCAGCTCTGGCCGGATCCCGCCGCCTCCATCCCCGCCGGTCTCCTCTTCGCTGCCGCGCAGCCTCGCTGGAGTACGGCTCCTCGTCCTCGCCTCCGTTCGCTGCTCGCATCGGATTGGGAGGAGCCCCGATCCATCCGTCGCCCGCGTGGGCCACGCCCTCCCGAGTGGGCCGGCCTCGTCCGCAGCGCAGCCCAGCCGCGCCACCGTCCTGGGCCGAGCCCAATGGTGAGAGCCCACCAAATCCCGCCCCGGTCGCATTTTAGTTATCCCGCGCTCGTCCATTTTTTTCCATAAAACTGCCAAGTCCCAGATTCCATGCATCACCTGAGCATTTTGTACATGGTGTAACTTTGTGCATGTTTACCCTATATTGATGTATAATATATCAAAATGTTCGTTCAGAGATGCTCTTCATTCTGTTCCATTGTGACATGCTTGTTTGAGCTCATCTTGATGCCCTAATCATCGTTGCAAGGGTGCTATATGATGTTAACTGCTGTCTGTTATCATAACTTGGTGATTTATCTTTTTTGTTGCATTTTGTGTGTGCATCCCATGAGCATGAGCTCTACATGTGTTTTGTGCTACTTCATGCCATATTTACAGTGGTGCAATCCATGTATTTTTGTGAGTCTTGTAGTGAGTGCATTGAGCTTGTGAAGTATGGTACTTGATGTTACTGTTTTTCTAGGCTGAATCTGTTATTTTGTGATGCTACGTAAACCTGCTGCTACAAGTCATTCCATGCATAATATGGAGATGTTCACTAAGGACGTTTTGTTATACATGTCATGCTCTATACATCAATGCCCATGTTTGCATTTATAGCCTTCTGTAGCTTGTTGTAATCTTTCTCTCAAGTTGCTAAATACTGTTGCTGTCATCCTGTTAACATTAAGATCAGTTTTGCCATGTGTTTTTCTATTGATCCATGCAGCATATGGACTTGCTCTTGCCATGCTTAGCTTCATAAACATGCCTTATTACTATTGGTTACCTTGTCATGCCATGTAATACTCTGTGGTGAGTGGTACAAGCTCACCAACATGCCTACTTATCGCTGTTCCTGCCATGTATGAATCTGTCATATCATTTGCCATGTTTACATGGGTGCCATTATATCTTCTGATTCTTTTTGGCTCATGGTCAGTAAAGGACTTTTGTTCTATGTATTTAATAGTATCATGCCATGCCTTATTTTTCCATGATAAGTTCCTATAACATGTTGTTTTATAGCTCTAAACATTGCAAGCTGATGTTATTTCTGCTAAGCCTGTAAATTGTTATTATATGCAATCTTGCCATGTGTTTTGGAGCATGTTCTAGTGATTTCTGTAGATAGGTCAGTGTTCATGTTTTGTAATGCATAACCTGTACATCATGTCCATGCCTTTTGTTCTTATGTTGAGGTGCTGTAGCATGTTTTTTTGATGCTTGTAATATGCCTAGTTGCTGTTTTGGACAACTTGTCCTTTAAACTTGTTTAGAGTGTATGTGTTGAACCGTTGCTCCGTTTCGAGTGTGCTCTATATGAAACTTGCTTGGTTTTGCATGTAGTTTCATATTATCATGTTGCATCCTTGTTTTGAGGTGTTTGCTTGATGTTTGTATGCATTTTGCATCAATGTCATGTTTAACTTGTTTTGCTCATATCTTCTAGGCCGTAGCTCCGAACTAAATGAACTTTATATGTAACTTGACTAGAATTTCGTGTAGATCCTCTTGGTGCTCTTTAACTTACTTTTTAACAACTTGAACATAAGGTTTATTCAGATCTGGACCAATTTCGAAATTTGCATATGAGGACTTACTGGATTTGTTATATGTTGTTTCCGGCCTCATTTAAACTTGCTTTGATGTGTTGCTCTTGTTTGCATCATCTCTTGCCATGAGTAGCTTCATGTAGCCTTGTCATGCATCATGCTTGGTTATGCATCATGTCTTGTATATGTGTGGTGTGTTTACCATGTTGTGTGCTTCTTCTCGATAGTTCTCGGTTCGTTGCGATTGTGACGATTCGTTCGTCTACGCTTGGTTCATCTTCGTGGCTTCATCTTCTTCATGGACTCGTTCTTCTTCCTAGCGGGATTTCAGGCAAGATGACCGTCACCCTGGATCTCACTACTATCATTGCTATGCTAGTTGCTTCGTTCTATCGCTTTGCTGCGCTACCTATCATTTGCTCTTCAAGCCTCTCAATTGCCATGTCAGCCTCTAACCTTTTTCACCCTTCCTAGCAAACCGTTGATTGGCTATGTTATTGCTTTTGCTCAGCCCCTCTTATAGCATTATTAGTTGCAGGTGAAGTTGAAGATTGCTCTATGGTGGACAGGATTATGTTGGGATATCACAATATCTCTTATTTAATTAATGCATCTATATACTTGGTAAAGGGTGGAAGACTCGGCCTTATGCCTGGTGTTTTGTTCCACTCTTGCCGCCCTAGTTTCTGTCATGCCGATGTTATGTTCCCGGATTTTACGTTCCTTACACGGTTGCATGATTTATGCGACCCCCTCGACAGTTCGCTTTGAATAAAACTCCTCCAGCAAGGCCCAACCTTGGTTTTACCATTTGCCTCACCACCACCTACATTTCCCTTGGGATTAATTAACATGAGGGTCATCTTTATTA
>NC_057813.1:475643962-475645494 GCF_018294505.1 Triticum aestivum | reverse complement strand
GAAGTCTGGTTTTACTCGTAGCTTGACTTATCCGGTGTTTCCCTGAGAACGAGATATGTGCAGCTCCTATCGGGATTGTCGGCGCATCGGGCGGCTTTGCTGGTCTTGTTTTACCATTGTCGAAATGTCTTGTAAACTGGGATTCCGAGTCTGATCGGTTCTTCCGGGGAGAAGGTATATCCTTCATTGATCGCGAGAGCTTATCATGGGCTAAGTTGGGACACCCCTGCAGGGTTTAAACTTCCAAAAGCCGTGCCCGCGGTTATGTGGCAGATGGGAATTTGTTAATGTCCGATTGTAGATAACTTGACACCAGATACGAATTAAAACGCATCAACCGTGTGTGTAGCCGTGATGGTCTCTTTTCGGCGGAGTCCGGGAAGTGAACACGGTTTTGGATTATGTTTGACGTAAGTAGGAGTCCAGGATCACCTCTTGATCATTGCTAGCTTCACGACCATTCCGCTTGCTCTCTTCTCGCTCTTATTTGCGTATGTTAGCCACCATATCATGCTTAGTCGCTGCTGCAACCCCACCACTTTACCGCTTCCTTTCCCATTAAGCTTTGCTAGTCTTGATACCCATGGTAATGGGATTGCTGAGTCCTCGTGGCTCACAGATTACTACAACAACAGTTGCAGGTACAGGTTATGTGATGATCTTGACGCGAGAGCGATGTTACTTGTTTTGGAGTGCTTCTTCTGCTTCTTCGATTAGGGGATAGGTTCCAGGTCGGCAGCCTGGGATAGCAGGGTGGATGTCGTTTGAGTTTTTGTTTGTGTTTCATTCGTAGTCGGATGGTGCTCTTATGTAAGATGATGTTGTATTCATGTGGCATTGTATGCCTTTTGTATGTATCCCCATCTATTATGTAATGTTGATGTAATGATATCCACCTTGCAAAAGCGTTTCAATATGCGGTTCTATCCTTGGTGGGACCTTCGAGTCTCTTTAGGATTGTATCGCATATTGGGCGTGACAAGTTGGTATCAGAGCCTCGACCGACCTTAGGAGCCCCCCTTGTTTGATCGTGTAGCTTGGCCGTTGTTGAGTCTAGAAGAAAACTGATTTCTGAGTCTAGTTATATCGGAGAGTAGGAATTATTTTTACTCCGCAGCCTCTTCGTCACTCTGGTCAGGAATCTTGACGTAGGTGTTTTGAATTACTCCTCTTCCCTTTCAAACTTTCTTTAGGATCACGCAATTGGTTTTCCAATCGTTGGTTCTCAGTTCTTTTTATCCGGTGCATTTCTTGTCAAGTTGACTCGAGCCTCTTCATCGTTGCCAAGTTCAATCCTCGGTTCTTTCTCAATGTCGTCCTCAGTTGCCTTCTTTTCCCACCCGCCCACCCCTTTTCCTTCTCAGAGCCGGAGTCCGTAATCGAGTATCCATCCTACTCGTGTGAAGTCTTTAATTTCATTCCTCAATCATTTCAACCGGTGTTTCTCTTCAAAATATTCGTCGGTTCCCCCTTCCAAGTTGCCTTTGTTTTCCCGCCCTCCCACCCTCTTATTCTCGGAGCCTGAGTCTCTT
>NC_057813.1:475639040-475643705 GCF_018294505.1 Triticum aestivum | reverse complement strand
TTTCGAGCATCAATTTCATCTGTGCGGAGCCTCTTCAGTCTTTCATAAATTATCTCAACCGGTGTTTTCTCGTCTCGTTTGTCATTCTTCAACTCTTTTTCTTCTCCGGTGGACTCAATTCAAGTTTTTTTCGGGTTGATCATATTCTTTTCCTTGGATCAAATGTTCTGCTTGCTCGTTTGCCTCTTGCCAGTTTATCCTTCCGAAGTGCTCAAGACATCTCAAGAGATTCGGCTGTCTTCCAATTAATTCGAGGTTGTCACCTCATTCAAATATTTCAATTGTTTCGGTGCATCATCTATCTGTTCAACATCCCTTTCCAATGGTGTTTTTTCTCTTCAGTGGGCCCTAACCCACAAGTCTTTTCCCAGGATCTTACCTGACTCTTTTAATTCCCTCGGAGTTATTCTAATATTCCTTTTAAGTGTGACGTAAGAATGGATCCCACCAGTCACATGCCTTCTTCAAGATCGATTTCAAATCATTTTCATTGTTGGCTCAACCTATTCGTTTTTTTGTTCTCCCGGAGTATCTCAGTAATTTTGGTGTTGTTTCTCGTCGCCATTTGAAGACCGAAGAAGAGTTTTTCCTCTAAATTTTTCCCGTCCTCTCGAAGATTCGTGGTTCTAGCTTCATATCATCCTCTCGAATTATTTCAGTTTGTCAGATATTCTTTCTTACCCATCCGGAGTATTTCAGGATTTGATTTGATTTCGTTTCACCGGAGGACATCATTCCAGCTATCGTTCTCTAATTATCCTGGTGCTTCATTCAAGTGCTTTTTAATCAGTTCTAGTTATTCCCGTTCTCTTGCATCTAAATCCCATCAAACATATTTGTTCTTGTAATTCTTCCGGTGATTATTTCTATTTCGTCAGTCATTTCCGACTTCTAACGGTGGTTCGTTCAAGATTCTTTTTCCTTGATTATCATTTTTATTCAATCGTTCTTTCCAATCCTACCGGTGGTTCATAAACACATTCTCAAGTTTGCGATATGTCACTTCTAAATCCTTTTCAAGAAGGATAAGTAGTATGCTAAATCCATTGCTTGTCATCAATTTAATTTGATGAAGGATAAGCAGACAATAAATCTTATTCTTATTTCCTCAAAGTGAGTAATCCCTTCCTTCGGAGTTTGTTCTTGATGAATAAATTCTAGTTCCAAGTGTTCTCCATCTTTTCTTTTCCGGAGTTCAAATTTCCTCAGCCATTTCGTCAGAACCTCCATCTAAATCATCGCAAGTTTTAATCTTATTCTTTCATCCTTCATTCTATCTCATCATCCTTTTGTTACCAAAGTTCTTCGCGGTGGTTCTTCATGATTTAATTCATTCCTCAAGTGTTCATCAAGATTCTTGTAGGCGAAGCTCAAGTATTCTTCTTCTTGCTTCATGAGGTGCATTTAATTCTCTGTAACTTTTCAAATGGAGTTTTGCATTTCTTCTTTCTTCCCAGTTATTTAATCTTTTCCGCTCGTGGTCGGTTATCAGCTCATAAATTTTGAGATGTTATCCATAAGTCCACATCAAGCTTATTCTTTCGTTGTTGATTTTCTCAACAACTCCATTCAATCCTTCTAAATTCTTTTCATTCAATTCTCTTTCAATTCTTTCTGGAGGTTTTGTGTCATGTCTTCATCAAGTATCATTCCGTCCTCTCAAGCTCGTGTCCTATTCCTCCATGTTTCAGCCGGAGTGCTGCCTAAATCCTTTCAGTCTTATTCGTTTCTTATCTTGTACTAACCGGAGTGGTTTCATAGTCTATCTGATTCTGTGAGCTTTTGATTCTCGTCATTCTCGTTGTTCCTCTCTCCTTCTCGAGTGCTCTCGATTCTTTGCTTCTTCTCTCGAGTTTTTGTTTCACCTCATCCTCTTTTCCTCCCGTCTCGGTCCTAAGATCTCGGGACGAGATCTCTTGTTAGTGGAGGAGTGTTGTAATGCCCCGGATCTGATGCGCCAGGTGTCTTCCAGCTATTCGTCGTTGTTGCCATGTCATTACTTGCGTGTTGCATTTTGCCATGTCATCATCTGCATTTCATCTGCACGCTTTTCAAAACATGCATCCGTTTGGGTCCTCCCAGTTCTCTCCATTGTCCGTTCGGAGTTCAGACCACACTCACACGCGCCCGTGGCACCTCTCAGACCTTGCTTCGTGAGCGGGATAAAAATGTTCTCGGAATGGGATGAAAGCTGGCGTGCGGTCTTTTATAGTGTAGGTAGACCGCCTGTCAAGTTTCATCGCATTCGGAGTTCGTTTGACCGCCCAACCGTTAAATATATAACCGCGATATAGCTGGTATAGACGTTGGATGGTTTCGGTATCTGAAACCCGTGCCGGGCCGCACTTCATCTCTCTCCTCTCAGCCCAACCCCTCTTCTCAGCCCAACGGCAGCCCACCTAGTCCCTCTCCGCTCCGGAGCCGTCTGATGGTGATCGTATGGTCCGAAACGCTATCAAAACCCCCCTAACCCTAACAAATCTGCTAAAAGTAGACCCCCTAGTCCATTTTTGGACATCCCTAGCCTAAATCTAGCCCTCCACCTACATCCTGCCGCAGCCTCCACCCTCCTCCTCGTTTTCCGCGCTGGCCAAACCCCCCAACGCCATGTGGCGCGCCCCCACTGGCCTCCACCACCGCAGCCGGCGCCTCGGGCCAACCAGGAGGCGCCACGTCGCTCCAGCCCCGCTCCCCGCCGCCGCGGCCTGCGGAACCAAGGTGCGGCCTGCCCCGGGCCTGATCTAGGCCGTGCCCCGGCCCGCGCGTGCCGCCGCTCGCCTGTCCCTGTGCCCCCGTCGGCTCGCTCCTCTGCTCCGGCGCCGTCCCCGCCGCTAGCGCCTCTCCGTCGCCCGTTGGCGCCTCCCTGCGCCCTCGCCGCCGCGACAGGGTCAGGCCGGACCCCCACCTCCTCCTATCTTCCTTCCCCCCCTTCACTTCTCCCTCTGACCCCAGCGGCCCTTCCTCCTGCAGGTAAACACCACCGCCAAAGGAGCGCCTCCGCCCGTCGGACCTCGTCCCCGACGCCTAGTCGCCAGATCCGGCAGTTCCGGCCGGATCCTGCCGCCTCCATCCCCGCCGGTCTCCTCTTCGCTGTCGTGCAGCCTCGCCGGAGTACGTCTCCTCGTCCTCGCCTCCATTCGCCGCTCAGATCGGATCGGGAGGAGCCCCGATCCATCAGTCACCCACGTGGGTCGTGCCCTCCCGAGTGGGTCGGCCTCGTCTGCAGCGCAGCCCAGCCGCGCCACCGTCCTGGGCCGAGCCCAATGGTGAGAGCCCACCAAATCCCGCCCCAGTCACATTTTAGTTATCCCGCGCTCGTCCATTTTTTTCCATAAAACTGCCAAGTCCCAGATTTCATGCATCACATGAGCATTTTGTACATGATGTAACTTTGTGCATGTTTACCCTATGTTGATGTATAATATATCAAAATGTTCGCTGAGAGATGCTCTTAATTTTGTTCCATTGTGCCATGCTTGTTTGAGCTCATCTTGATGCCCTAATCATCGTTGCAAGAGTGCTATACGATGCTAACTGATGTCTGTTATCATAACTTGGTGATTTGTCTTTTTCGGTACATTTTGTGTGTGCATCCTATGAGCATGAGCTCTACATGTGTTTTGTGCTACTTCATGCCATCTTTACAGTGGTGCAATCCATGTATTTTTGTGAGTTTTGTAGTGAGTGCATCGATCTTGTGAAGTATGGTACTTGTTGTTACTGTTTTGCTAGGCTGAATCTGTTATTTTGTGATGCTATGTAAACCTGCTTGTCAGTGTACTAGAATAGGGGTACCCTAGCACCCCGAACTTGTGCACGGGCAGTTGCAGCACCCCGCGGCAAGGCTTGCCGGGCGACCGCCAAGGTCCTCCGTGGTTCCCTTGGAGCCATTCAAGAACAAAGTATTTAAGCTCAGGAGACAAGGCCCCGGCAAGAGGAGCTTGCCGGGAAGGCCAACCAAGGCATTCCAAGGAACTTGCCGCGACGCGCCACGCGCTCCGGCAAAGCAACAAGGCCCCGGCAAGAGGAGCTTGCCGGGAAGACTAACCAAAGCATCTCGAGGCCCGGTGGGCGACAAGCTTCCGGGCCCGGCAAGACAACGGCCGCGGCAAGGCGCTTGCCGCGGCAGGCGGCCACTCTGTACCCACGCTCCAGCGCATCCACCAACGTGTCGCTCTGAGGGCCTTTCCAGACGCGCGTGGCGGATGGCTGTGCAGCCAGCGGTGCGCAGTGGCATGCGAAGCTGACAAGATCGCCATCGTGGCGAACGGTGGCGCCCCTAATGGTCCTTTTCTACACTGTTTGGGCGACTCAAACGGGCATTTAATGCCCTTGTCCCCTGCCGTTAGGGTTAGGTAGGGTGTACTGTACAAATAACTGTACCAACCACCTTTGCTTTTTACATTTGTACCCTTCTCTGCGTTGCCACCTGTCGGTGACCCCTTGAGCGTATAAAAGGAGGCCCATGTGCAACGTAGAGGGGGTTCGGAACCTAGAAACACACACAAGGTTCGGTTCATTCGAAGCCAGAAAACACTTAGCTCTCTCTCGAGCAAGAACACAATACAATCAGACAAGCAGTAGTAGGAGTGTTATCTCTCCGGAGAGCTCCGAAGCTGGGTAAACTGCTCGTGTGCATCGCCTCAATCTGCTCTTCGTGCCATC